>NC_133898.1:87413987-87713987 GCF_964199755.1 Larus michahellis
GAAGGATTACTAACACGCCAAACTGATTACCTGTGAGGTGGACTGAGGCAAAAAGAAAACCCAAACTCATCACAAAATTCACTGGGGAAGTGCGTCATCAAAATGAAGTTTTTAAGAGGCCTAAACTGAGATTTGAAGATAGGAACTTGCTAATCTAAAGCCTAAACTTTAGGTGACGCCCAATTATATCCCAGGCTATATCTATCGTGGCACAATGAGGTTTACCTTAAATAAGCTTAGGACTAAAATTAGGTTAAATTTATCATTGCAAAGAACGAGGGGCAGTGAGAGACTTGTCAAAAGTGTACACAGGAGTTGCAGGCACCCAGAGCAGCAGGTGCGGGCCTTTGGGAGCACTGGAGATGCAGTCCCCTGCAAACACAGGCAGATCGTTTAGAGTGCCTTCAGATGAAATTCATATGTACTGGTCATAATATTTTCTTCGTAATATTCAATATTCAAAGACTAAATGTCAAAATGTCCAAGGTAGAAGCATTAGTGACTTTTAAAGGTATACATTGCAGCTGGAAATAAAAGTATCTACTATATTCACTGCAGGCGTTAATTCTTAAACTATATACCCCTTTTCAGATTATCTGGGAACATCTAAAACAAAGATCTCTCTCAGCTTGAGGGGTGATATGTTCTCTGCTTCCTGAGAGCTCAGCAGCTTTTGGGGAGAGAGGGGCTGGGAATCCTGGTTTTATTTGTATTTATGAACAACCTGAGGTTGTGCTAAACTAGAGTCTGACGGGTGTAGGGGACTCCTACAGCAACACTGCCAAATTGCTTGTGATAGGGAACAAACCGATGAAAAGAAGCACCGTACCCACTGCTTTGCAGCTGTTACGTGGAAGGATGCTTCAAACCTTGGGTCTGGAAGGCTGTGTTTAACACTCTCTTTAGTGCCCCTTTATGCTGCCAGTGTGGTGTAATGGATTTCAGTATGGGTAAGAACGTGGCTGTAGTGCTGAACAAGGGCAAAGGAAGAAAATGTCTGTCTCTCATTATTTTACTTCCTATTTCAGTCCTTGGCCTTATCTATCAGGGCTCTGGTAGCATTTTTCCCTCTTTACATATGCCTATAAAGGTAAAACACCCATAAGCACCTGTAAAACTCCCACAGGAGCTCGTCTCCTTTGCCAGTTGCTCTTTCCCACCTTTCTTAAGAGTAAACTGCACTGGAAAGCAGCCTCGCTTAGACACTGCTGAGTGCCACGGCCTGGCTGAAGACGACTACAGCTCCCTGCTTTCCAACAAAGTGGAAATGAAACTTCACCTTGCCAGTACCTGAGACACATTCAGCCACACCTGATTCAACGTGTGCTACGAGACTGGGCTATGACAAAGATGAAGCGGAGTCCACAGAGAAGGGAGGGAGGAAGATGGAAATTAAAAAGTAGGAGGGAAGAAAAGTGCTAATTTTAAACTCTCTTCCACTTGAACACCATCACTTCTTGAGCCACCATAACTTGTAGCCCTTTGGCCACTTTCTATTTGCTGCTTATTTTGAAGGTTGTATGTTTTAAATTGGGCTTTTAATCGTGTGCCTGCTGAAGTAGCAAATGTCAAGATAGAACTGTGAGTGGCAGCCTGCTCTTCACTGGCCACGAGCCGTGGGAGGGGACATGTGGTCAGTGGTGGGAGCTCACCACGGGGACTTGTGGCCACAGTACCCCAGTCCTTGAGGAGGGGAGCAATGGCAGGTGCAAGAAGCAGGAGGACCCTGACACTGGTGCACCATGTCTCCGTGCTAGAAAAGAGACGGGGCAAAGAAAAGATAAATAACATTATTTCCATCTGTTGCAATATGGAAGGTTGCACCACGGTAAAGTAAGCAGTCCACTCAATGTAACAGGGCGTGCTGATAGAAACCTATCCGCTCTTACTCCAAACCTTCATCTGGGATGTCATCAACCCCTTCTTGGTTTTGGGGCTTTAAGTTTCTGCCAAAGTGAAACAGACTATTGTGTAAAACCATGCAGACCTTTCTGTTGGCAAGAACACGGTTTTCCCCGACACGGTGTATTGAAAAACCGCGGTTCAGCAACAGTGACAACGACCAGTGTTCAACCTTGAAAACGTCAGAACCTCTCCAGTCCAAAAGTGCTACCTCTGTACCTTGACGTATCTCAACACCAGTTTTAAAGGTGCAAACTATGTAATAAGGTACAAAGGATAGGTACAAACACAATAATATCGTGCTTATCAGTAAAATTTTTAGACACTATTAAAACAGCCGGTATCTGCCACATAAAGGCAGTTGTATAACGGAGGCAGACAAGCTTAATCCTGTCTGTGAGGTCTTTAAAGTTTCCACTAGGATGAAGGGTGCTATAAAAATATTTTTAAGCCTGTAACTAGCAAAAATGACTTCATTATGATCTCATGTGCTGCCAGAGCACCAATTAAATTGACTTGATAATGTTATGATTAGGCTGTACTTTTCATCAGTTACAAAGCTCTTGATTGAAGAAGAGATTTGCAACATTGAAAGAAATGACCTTGTGATATGGATTTTTATCAATGACTTTTTACCTTGCTGGTTTCCAATTACATGACAAATAAATAATAGTACTTGCAGCTTCTATTATACTTCTGAGGATCCCAAAGTACTCTGCTGATTAATTAGCTTCACAAGAGCTGTGAGAGTTAGATACATGTTAGCTTGTTCTTATTAACAATTCAGAATTCAAATGTGATATCTTTGCCCCATTCAAATAAATGGCAAAAATCCTCTTGACTTTAGTGGGGGTAGGATTTCACTCAGAGAGTTTAAGCAGTTCGACCAAGGTCACAAAATCTGTCTGCAGCAGAGCTGGGACATCGCTCCTTTCTCACTGCCATTGCAGTTAAAGCCATAAAGTAACTCAGGTAAAACGTACCCAAGGTTTGAATTACACTTGATCCTGCACTTCCATTGTCAAAAAGTCACCTTTAAAAGTCATAACATACCACTACCAACTTCATTAAAAAAAAAAAAAGCGGCAAATTCACATAATGCAAAACCACTTGATCAGTGAGAAAAAAAGAGCCCATATTCCACAAAGCATCCTTTCGCGTTCTTTTCATTCTATAATACATAGCAGTTTGAGAACTCTTGCTTTTCAGTATTTATATGAACACATACATTGAGTAAATGTGTTTTTGTATTAAATATGTTTTGATATTTGTCTCAACATGAATTCATAGAATAAAATCAATGCACAGTACAGCAGTCTATTCAAAGTTTCTCAACTTATGCTAATGTAAATTCAAAATGACGTAAGAAATTATATCATAATAAAGAATAACTTAGAAAAAACATTTGTATTCCTCAGTGCTCTAAGATATGTACTTCATGGTTCTCGTTCTTTCTTAGAGCTAACTGCTGCTTGGGATACAGAGCAGTGAGCACTGCACTCCAGACTCCTTTGGAAAGGACAGGGAGAAAATTTGTTTTCCACTTTTCAATTATGGAACAGACTCAAGAAAAAAAAGATCTTTCTGGAGTCAGTTCAAAAAATGTGGCAACCAGAGCAGTAACTGCTGAGCTGCATTGCCTCTTGTCCACCAGGCAGGCTGGTTCCCCATCAGAGGAGAACTGGAACCTGGGCTGCCTTTTTATTTTTGGAAGGTATACGTCACCTTAAGCAACAAATCCTTTGCCAAAAGAAAAAGCATGAAAAAATTCCTTTATTTCAGAGATGACAGACAAACTCAATGCTAAGTGAGTTTGAGCTAAAAGAAAATGAGTTCGAGCTAAAAGAATCATGAGAGCAACCCCAGCTCATTGCTTCTCTCTTCTTTCTTCAAAAGATATTCCAAGGATATTGCGGTGGATGTGAAAAGGATTCTTTCATCATCAATTGTCAAATGTGGACAGACTGATGGAATGTAATTCTTGCTCTTATAGTGTTGGTGGATGCAGAGGAGACCCTAGAAAGGGAAAATGCAACCAATGCAAGAGATGCATCTGTATGGAGAATGGGAAGGTGACACCTACAGACGTTTACAGACACTTACAGAAGGAGATGCGACACTTGCGGCAAGAAAAAACAGAGTGAACTGGGATGACCTTCAGTACTGACTGCATAGTAACCAGTGTCAGAAAAATGCTCCCCCTCCAAACACATTATTACAGAGCTGAGGATTGCTAAAAACACTACAATTGAATGCAACGAATCAGACAGCACTTACCAGAGCTGGCTAGTCCACACGGTACAATAAGCATTACGTGGGCAGGCTAGGCCAACTGTGACCTGCATTGGGATTCCCAGGTTTCTAACGCTATGAAAATTACACAATAAAGCCATTCTTTTAAAACATCTTTACATGTACAATGCCTTTTTATTATAATAAATTTACATTATTAATTTTATATATTTTATATACAATATAAATACATTATAATACGTTATGTTATAAACTTACCTCTATTATAAAACCACGTAATTTCATCGGACCAGGATGCATTTAGTGCAGTAGCTGGGAGAGGGAAAGAAGTTTACAATCAATGTTGAATCTGGCTACCAGCTCAATAACAGCAAAAAAATTAAGCACATTTTCATGGTATCCACAAAGGCTCCAGGCAATGCCAACCTTGTGTCTTAAATTACCTCTTAGAGACAAAGCAAAGCATAAGCCATTTTACAATTGTAGAGAAGTGGCTTTATAGTTTTTGACCCATAAATGCCAAATTTCACATAAACCACCGGTGTAACATAAAAACTTCTTTCAAGTTGCCTTTTGCAGCCAACTCAGAAGTCACATACCGATCTCCGTAGATCATAGGTAGAAAATTGCTGCTCTTCCCCATCCAGGAATTACTGTTAGGCAAAGGGAGTTCTCTGCAGTGCAGCATTCCACAAATCCATGTGCATTTTATTTTGGGGGGTTCTGGCACATATCCAGACTACATGCAATGTCAACTGGTTATAATGCAAAAGACTACCTGTACACACAGGTAGTCAAAATATTGATAGTGGGATTCGATTATATTCCTGTTTATGGACATAAAAATGAAGGCAAATTCTCAGAAGACTCTGTGTTCACAATTCACAATTCAGTTCTGAGTATGTGGAGATACTTGTATCACAGATACAAAAAAAAAACCCCACAAACAAAAAACAAACAAAACAAAGCAAAAAAACCCCACTGGATTTTCAAAAGTTTGTATTTAAGTTCACAGAGTCTGGAAAAATCCTGAAGACATGCCTGTAGGAAGACATGTTACTACCTCCTGGGATATTAGCAATAAGATTTATCTCCTTCTTCCAAAGACTCCCAGCAAGAAACAGTGTCCAACTGAGTTTGGAGAAAACAGATAAAAGATTTGACCTCCAGTCTGTAATAACAGCAGTGGACGCTGAACTAGATTATCTGGCTGGCAGGGTGAATTAGCTTGACCACTAAGTGGACGTGATTAAAATCAGGGATGGAGAGACTTTCCAGCAGACAGTAAGAGAAGAGCAACATAGAGAAGATCACTCCATTTCACATGTCTTCTGGCATATCGTGATTTGCTTTTGGAATAATACGTTACAAAGCTGGACACAAATAAATCATATCTACTTGTCTGCTAAGGCTGCAGCTGATGAAGTAAAAACACTTTGTGCACAATTAAATTAAAAACAAAGCCAGTAAATTGATTTATTTTTTTTTTTTTTTTGCCAAGGAAAGCTTCTATGCTGCAAAACACAGAGATACTAAAAGAGAAACTAGTTCACATGTGGCATGTATATCAAACTTTTTTTCCTTGATATTTCTGCATTGGATTTTCTGTCTCTTCTCCCTTCACCTCCACTCTTCTTCTTTATTAAATGCAAACTCAAAGAAGCTTACATCAAATACACAAAGTCACTAAGTTCAAGCAGATTTGAAATTAGGTGAAGAAAGTTCACTCAAACTCACAGACTATGTTTCTGGCTTCAGCAATTCTGAAAACAAACATAATCTGTATCCATAGGGGAAGAACCTGAAGCAGCCTCTGATAGCAGAAATGCAGATCTAAGTCTTTTCAAATGCAATGGATTTTAATAAACTTTTCTTCGAATATCCTTTGACTCCTGTTGGCTGCTAGGTGGAATGGGGCAATATAAACCTCACAAATCATTATTTCAAATATTGTTGATATTGGTATTCTCACAACCATTATTTCATTACTATTTAAGACTTGCAGTCAAGATTATGGTTTATAAAAATGCTCTGGTGGTAGCTTATAAGAAATAATATTTCTGTGCTATTTATTTTCTGTTAATGCTTATAAACCATTGCTTCTAACCATCTGCATCCTAGTGTGGATGTTATGTCTCCTTCTTTCCAGTAAAGGATTCCATTTTCTTATTTGACCAAAATGCCCTGATAATCTGTTGTTTACTTCTAATCAGAATTTGGAACATCGTCTGCATTTTTAAAGCTTCCAAAAATATGCTAAAATGAGGTTTAAATAAGGATCATATGATGGGTAGTCTTCATTAAAACAAATAGATCCAATTGGTGTTGTGACGCTTACCATTAACGTAACATCATGAAGGGCAATAAAATAAGCTGAGGCAGCCAAGGATTTAAGACTAAAATAGATACACACAAATTATAAAGCTTGACAGTTCATACAAATCCAAAGAAAATTCTAACAATTAAGATGTATAAGGTGAGACTTCATAATCCATCCAAATACTGACAAGTATTTTGTCTAACTCATATTCAGATGCAGAGTAATTTGAAGCTAAATCATTTTACATTACAAAGAACATCAATGAAAGTCTCTTAAAGATCCTCTTCCAAGGCAAATGGTCAGTGACATAAACCATGTTGTTATTTCCAGTATGTGAATATACATGGTGAAACTTCACCATCATTAACGATGATTCGCTTCCCTAGGTGTGGAGAACATTATTTCCACAGTTGTATCATGAAAGGAGGGAGAACAAAGGTGTGGAAAAGAGACCAGGAAAAGGAAGTGTATGCACTGAAACAGGAAGCAAAGGGGACATGTGAATGAAAGGTGTGAGGGGGAAAAGGGAAAAGAATACATGTACAAGATGGTATTAACAGTCAGAAAAACCCCACATGAATATGAGAGGGACTAGAAAGAAGAAAACAAAATCCTGAAAAATTATAGGAAACTATGGGAAATTATGCTGGTGAAAAAATTGGCTCGGGGCTACAGAAAAAGAAAAGCCCTTCGGCTCACACATCAGTCCTAAGTGTGACCTACTCTAACGCACAGAAGAAAAATGAAAGCTGAATAAGGCAAGGATGTTTATAAAATCTGTAGATAGTTCTCTATGGATATAAGCTGGGGCTTTGGAGAAAAAAATAGGTTTCATAAGTAAATACGTACCTATGTGTAAACACAAACATACCGAACTCCTAGCTCTGGGATTTCAGGTGCAAAAATCAGCCATGAAGGGTAAAGGAATTGAAGTTTATTTTAGCCTCACAATTCTCTACTGCCAAAGAGCCAGAATTTAAGTAGTTCACACTGTGAATTTTGCAGCCCAAACCATGCAAGTACAGCATTATTATATAAAATCGATATAGAACTGTCGTCTGCAAAATCCCTGCCTGCCCTGCCTACCCCTATACCAGAACGTGTGTGTGATAACAAAACAAACTGCAGCTGATTCATGCTGCTCCTGCAAGGGGGAGTATTTTTACATCCAAACCTTTTCCCTTGCCCTTCTTCTTCTTGTCTCTGCAAGCAGCAGAGAAAATTCCTTCTGCTTTATCAAATGGTTCATTAAGAAGCAGTTTTGATGAGATACTAATGATGCTACGCCAGTTGCCTGCAGCCTCACCTCACCTTAGGCCTGGAGGCAATAGCGGAGGCACAAAAGTCTTACGAGTTTCATCACGGTCACCATCAGCAGACGTACACTGCCTGTAGTGACCAGAACCATCAGGCTGTATTACACTGGTAGGAGAAGGGACAAAGAGAGAAATCCTGATGGTTGGAAGTTTTATAAAAGACAACTCCTGAAATTCTTGAGCTCGTTGTTGCTAGATTTTACTTACCATAAATAAGAGAAATAAATGCTCACGCTTAATCATAATGTGATTCTCATAACCCTCATTCTTTCCAGCATGAAATAAAAGTTAAATATTACATATTAAAGACTAGAAAAATATTTATTTGAGCTCTAATTATTTTTCTCTTTTTTTTCTAGCAATTTGTTACAGTAGACATGCTATTTACAGACAAATAAACAATTTTTCATCAAAAAGAACAGCAAAGATCCATAAGAATACGTCATGACTTAGAATAGAACGCATCTATTTTTTAGCTATGTAGCACCATAAATACATAGCGGAAGAAAGGAAGAAGGCCATCTCACACGTAGTAACCATCTTCCCCTCATCCTAATCCACTCCTTCATAGTCTTATGCAGTCTGTAGAGTATTAGAGATCCTTGTAAAAACATAAGTGACAGTTTCAGAATTTTTTTATAGTTTTGTAAAATAAATCTCCAGTGGATTTACCTCATAAAGCTAAATCAAAGCTGATGTTTTTAGCAAACAACACTCATAATAAAGTTGTTAATGGGTTTATCCCTTTCCATATGTTCTTGCCCATTTGTTTTTGTTTTGCTTTGAATTTCAATTTTGATGTTTTTATTGAAGTATCATGAAAATAAATACATACATAAAAGTTCACAGGGAAAATATCATAATACAACATGTATCAAATACTGTACTGAAACCTAAGTATAAGTGCTGGTAGACACACAATTATTTTTGAAAAGTATGTGGATTGCAGAGGAATGCAATGGATGGAAGAGATGTCACTGTACTGGAGGAAATGGTATGCAAAAAGGGTATGCAAAAAGTATGTGCACTAGCTGGCAAACCCCATCCCTATTTTCAACCAAAGAACCTCCACTGAAAGGATTCAGTCCTTGCTTTAAAGTATTATCCATGGGGGCTCACAGGGGCTCCATCCCAAAGGATCTCACCCCCCAGGAGATTTGTAGAGAATGACCACGTCCCGGAAGGTATTTCGATGCTGTATGCCGCTGACACCTCTAAATAACAGGCTGCGCTCTTCTTTATGTTACTTAGAAATTTCATCAAGCTTTAACATCTGATGTTTCTATGCTTTTCAGCTGACAACTCCAAGCAGAAGAGTCAGAAGTAATCCAGCACAGTGATAAACAAGCCTTGAACTACTGTAGCAAATTCCATACCTGGCAGGAAAAGGTGCAGTCTTCAGCACAGCCTACAGTAGCAGAAAGCTTTCTTTCTATTTATTTATCTAGGATAAGGAAACTCAGTTCAGCACTTTGACAGCCACAGGCAAATGTCCTCTTTAGAGGTGCTATAACCATTCCTTCAGTTCCTGGAAATATTTTCCTTCCTCACCGGCATCACTTCCATCATGCCCAGGAGGAGTCTAACAGACTGTTCTTCCATCGAGTAATGTCTTTCAGACACAGGGGCATGTTGTTGATGCCATTGTCTCTTCCTGATAAGAAGGAAACAGAGTTGAGTGTGTCTGTACACCGATTTTACAACTTCTAATAAGGTCATTTAAAGTTCCAGCACATAACACCGAATGCAAGAGGGGACAAAGCTCAGTTTCAAATGTGAGAGTCCTCTGCAGAGAGTAACAAACAGCTGTACTGCGGGAAAAGGACAGACCTGCAGAACTAAACACATCAGAGCTGCAGTTCAAGAGCTGGTACTGAGGCTATTCCCAGTGTAAAATTCCAGACTACGATTTACGCAGTTATCAGAAATGCTGGAATATCCTAAAGATTCTTAGGTTGTTTGGTGGTTTCCTTCTGATCGAGACTTTCATTTGGGTCGTATAAAGAAAATTGTGACACCCTTTAAATACAAAGACTCCATTTACGTCAATACTGTATTGGGTTTTAATTTCTTTATGATTAAGTGGTTATTAAATTCCAAGGATTTTTTATTATTATTTTTAAAATTTTATTTTCTAACAAGACGATCATCCTATAGTAAATAGAGACAGTAGTTGACTGTTCAGGTTTTGGACCCAGACATTTGACACTGAGATGACAAATTCTGCAAATCTGGATAGCATAAGTCAAATTATTACCTGCAGCAATTCATTCTAAATATGAAGCAGGCAAAAACTATTTGCTTACCAAAACTTCCTACAAACCAGCTGGGGTAAGGAAACAGGCCTTTATGTATGGACATGCACATAATTTTGCAGATGCCATGAGTCCTCCTTGATATAATACAGCCATTAAAGGATAAATGATTTGAAAAAAAAACCCCAAATCCAGGTAGTCAAATATAACTAAACCGTTAATTTAGAAATATATATTTCTCCTTCGTTAGGGAATAGCTTGGAATTATGATCTGTAATTGTTTCAGGATCTGAACTCCTTTTCTTGCACGTATGTGTGGGGACAGTGGAACTTCAGAGGTTAGGGAATTAGCCACTGCAAATATTAATTACATTACTTCAGTAGAAATTATACTATATTTGTTATTAATCAATAAAACATTATATTCCTCATTAGAATTAAGCTGTATAATTAACTTTTTTATTCTTAATACTGTGGTAAAAAAAGGCTTGACAGGATGGAGCATAAAATGGCTTTTACAAACAATCCATTCTGTAATTGGATTGTTCTGAAAATATAATCCTTTCCCTCTGGTTTAAAATTAGTATTTATAATCACAAGTCTTGGTAAATATAAAAACGCAGAAGTCTAAGCCTGAGCAGAGTGGTTTTAGTTCCGTTCCTCTTTTTCCCCTCACTCTTCTGCACCTAAGAGTATTTTCTTTGAGAAAGGAAGAGGGACGCAGGCTGAATGCCGAATGCAACCTTGCAAATGTTTTCTGGTTTTGCTCCCTCACATTTTCTTTTTCAGAATCCTAATGTAACACTTCCCTGCGCTATCACATGTTAAAGCCCCGGCTCCTGAACTGTTGTATTTGGCCAGCAATTAAGAAGCTCCCTGCGTGTGAAATCCTCCTCCTCGCAGAATTCTTAGCCCTCATTCCCTAATGTTAGCCGAGCAAAACGGTATATCTTTATACACACAGTGCAACTGCCAAGAAATCAATTCTGTGTGTTTTCCTCCCTTTTACACTTTTAAAGGACCGTGATCAGTTTTCTGTCTCTCTTTCTTTTACACATCCTTCCCTAGCTTTAAAGTGGTGTCTGATCCCTTCCCCTCCCCCCTAAAAAAAAAAAAAAAAAAAGAAAAAAGAAAGAAAAAAAAAAAAAGAGGCAAAGCAAACCAGGTAGAATTCCTCTGTTACTATTAACACCTAAAAATATGATCATGAAACAAAAGCTTTGCTCCTCTGTCCAATTTGATGTCTTTTTCATGCTGCCTCAGTGATGGCCAAATAATTGGTTGTTCACTTGTGTCCTTGTCTCCCCCGACAGTTCCACAGATGCCCTGAACAATGCTCCAAAGACTGCTTTCAGTAGGGGCAAATCCTCATTAATCATTCCTGGCTGACAGCACAAGGGAACACCTGCATCTGGCGCAGGGACCAAGCAGTGGCTTCTGGGAGCGCACATTAAAAAGACCAACCAATTCAAGTTGTGGGAGTAGGCTTCTAATAGCCATGTGAAAAATCTGTCTCTCGCCGGATTTTCCTTTCATTAAATATCTAAAATTAGACCTGTGGCTCGTGTTGAGATTAAAACACCAATGTATTCTAAGCAAATCAGGAAATGAACAGTACTGTATGTTATGATAAATGGCTGCTAAATTCTTTATGTCTAGATCAAGCAATGTTAGCATTAAATACTGATGAACTGTCACATAATTTTCATTTAGAAATGACTGCACTTTGAGCTTCATGTCCTGTGGTGCTCATAAATATTTTTCCCTGCTATATTTCACAAATAGACTACAGTGACTACACAGATATTTTTACCATGTAGCCCCAACTCCACACTGTATATAAACTGTTTTTCTGTGCAAGCGCGTCAACCTTTCTGTGCAAAGTATCATCAAAAAATGTTTGTAGTGCAAAAAGGTACTGTAGCCACCCCAGCACTATAAAGCCACATCCAGCTTCCTATTATAACAATTTCTTAACAGAATAATTGTCAGGGTTTTTTTAAATTTTTTTTCATTGCATTTAGAGTACAGAGGGGGGATTTTCCTCCTAAGGAAAATGGGAAAGGAGCAAAGAGAACAAAAATAAGTTGAGCTTTCCCCCACCCCCCCATAAAAATGAGTCAATTATACTTATCTAAACATGTAGGGCCATTAAAATCTACGGTAGGATTCCAACTGATTTCAATGGGCTTTGGGTCAGGCCCTTAGGCCCTGCATCTGGTCTGTGATTAAATACGCACATCTCTTCCCACATATAAACTGGAGAGAACCACCATGGGCTGGGGATTACAAACGACTAACAATGTATTTTCTTTTGCACATATGACTGAGCACAACCAGGCTTTGAGACTGTCCATAAAATATGTTCACATCTCAAACAAGAAAGCACTGGGCTGATACAAAAAGTATCTTTTAAAAGGCAGTCAATTATCACCTATACACCACGGTGAAGATTTTAGCAAAGGTCAGAAGGGGGAGCAAAGGGAAAACGTGAGGTAGGGATAAAAAACCTACAGAACTCAGAGCATTAAAACACCACTAGTGCTGAGATGCTGTACACAGTGGAAAAGAGCAAGAAACACATCTAGGATATGAATTACAAATTTAATTTGAAATATATTTTCCTCCAAGCTGATACTGATGGAATTGATTTGGAAAAAAATGACCAAAACAGAATTTTGAAGTGTTTGGGGTTTTTTTTACTTTTAATGAGAAAGAAAAGTTTGCAAAGTAAAATCATGTTCTGTACAAGCAAGAATAAAGCTTGCATGCAGTAGATTAAAAAAATAAATAAATGAAAGAAAGGGAAAAAAAAAGTCTGATGACCACGAGAAAAGCTGTGAAGTGCTACATTTGGGAAATCAAGAGTTAAATATGTATGTGTATGTAGATTATATGTATTTTCATAATTTATCTTCATATATTTAATATTTTTCTTTCAGTTATTGAACAAAACTTCAAAGATATTTAACTTTTGCACTTAGTTGTCATTTAGAAATAGTGACATTTGACAGAGAAATGCTTTCTCCTTACTGCATGCAGTACCATGGTCTGCACAATACGAGAAATGATGCCATCTAAATGCTATGAGTTAAGGAGATAAATAAGAGCAGGTAGAACGAAACAGACACCTATTTGGCCTATTCTCTGAAAGCTACCAACACATAAAGTCTTCCTCTTTTCACTACTGCTTTCTACTGTTCTTTCATAGCAGCAACTAAAGTGACTGTTCTTAAGAATTTCATCCAGGTGTGGTGGAAATTTGGCTTAGAACAGATCAGTTTAGTTTAAGAATAATATTTTCATAAGATCTGTAAAAATCTCAGCTCTTTAAAGTCCCTGTTAGGACCTTATGCAAATATGCACAGAAGTCAGGCAAATAAGCGACTGTGTAGATGCGATGTAATTATGTTCACATCTGTTTGTAAGGATGGTAAATATGCTGACGCATATAGTGGGCATAGGTATATCTCCTCAGTAATATACCTCAGTTACAGACGAGAACTACTGAACGCGGGAAGTCCCCTTCTAATTTTTTTTTTAACTGAGACGCTTAGCAAATTGTCACACATGCAGGAGGCTGGAATGCAAATTCTTGCTGCCCTCAGGCAAGTTTCATTAGGCTTTCTGAAATCCTTTAAAATTTGCTGTGTAAATAATTTCACATATAACTTAACAATATCACCCGTTCAAAAGCAACACGTTTCATGTATACTTCAAACGTGTGGGGGGGGCAGTTCTTCAAAGAGACACTGTTAAGGTAAAAAACATGTAAAACAGTATCTTGATTGTTACTACTAGAAGCTCTGATTATTGTACCATATTAAATTTTAAAAATAACTTTGATAATCTGTTTACTTTTATTACAGGTATCGCTCACTTCTCTTAGGCTGGACAGTGAGAGGAGACTAGTAAGTGTCGCTGACTGCTCTCACTCTCATCAATCTAAAACTAAGAGGAATTAACAGAAAAGTTTGCACAAAATTGAAGAGTAAACCCAAACAGAACAAAACAAAAAGCAACCACTCCCTACTTTCAGTCCAATTTTAAAACCTAATTTCTTTAGACCACTTCAATTTATAATAATTTTGAAAATCTTGTTAGAGTTTTCCACTGAAACCCCATGACTCAGCTCTACGGTCATAGAGGTAAAGTGCACAGCGAGCCTCATTCACCCTCTCTCCCTTTTCCTTTAAAATTTGGAATCAGTCAGTTCTCAGAGGCAAACTAAAACTCTCTATATACAATTTTTCGTATCAAATGTTATACCAGTTCCAGTATTGGGGAAAAAGTGGATTCATTCCACCAGGAATTAGGACAGAAAGCCAAAAGTCAAAATACAATCCTTCATATTGTCCTGTCTTCCACCCAGCCTTCCTCTGCCAACCCTGAAGAAACGTTCTTGACCCAGTCTGAACTCTGTGCATGGATCAGACACCGGGAGGGTTAAAATGTCAGGGGAATCATGTAGGTAATCTTCATATTAGAGATGTGGTATCCAAAATCAATCTATAACAGCTTTTTAGTAGGTGCCTTTATCTTCGTAGTTACAGACAGAGGATAGTATATATAACAGACTAAATATGTAACCACCCTCCCAAGTAAAGGTGGCTTTCAAAGACTGCACCTTGCTTTTCCACTTCATTCTTATTCCCTAGCCTCTGTAGCAGTCATCTGGAGGCCAATTCATTTGGGGTGGGGGTGGGGGTGAAAGGAATGAGGGACTGCTTAGCTTAAATAATATTAGAGCAATTAGTGTGTCAGGGAAGTTGTTCTTGCTTTTTTCCCCTATATTCCTTTCCTATAATCCCTAAAGTATAAGGAATAATTAACTGAAATCCAATTAATGTTGATTTAGAACACCTGTTTCCAAAATCCTTTGAATAACTTTTTCTTTTTTTTTTTTTCTTTGCTCTTTGTTTTAAGATGAAATACATATCCCTATTCAGTTGCTCTTAGGAGCCCAGAGATTTGCATTTTTGAGACATGAAGAGAACCTGTTGTAAGAGAGCTGTGAAGACTTAAAAGACCAAAAGAGCCTGGTATGTGTATTACAGCAGCAGCAACTTCTTTAACTCTTCCTTTTCCAAATTTCATTCCTTCAGCAAACCAAAAAGAGCGACAGCCCTCCCCCCCAGTTTTGTCATGATAATTTTCTGCTTTAGAAATATGCTACGACGACAGAGCAAAGCAATCATTTCTGGCTGAACACGCTTAGCGCAGCCACCCTGTCAGGACAGGCACTGAAGAGAGCGCATCTTGTGCAATAAACACCCACACCCCCCCTCCCCGTGAAAAAGGATTTGCCTGTGCCGTTCACTGTAGGTCTGAGCATCTTTCATCCCCGTCAGCTAGCTACCCTGACCTACTGTCCTGCAAGTACACTTGAGGACATGGCCTCCTTTCTTTCCTTTCCTTCACTATGGAAAATGAAACAGGACCTGGATCGAAGAACAACTGATTTCTAAAGCGCATAACTGTTCACCAGCGCCATGGAGAGTTTTAACAGGATTTGTGTTTATGTGTCAATTAGGCACCCCTAAAAATCCCCACCCTGGCAGTTTGAACACAGTGAAGACAATGATTTAGTGAGACACTTACTACCACAGACCTCTTTTGAGACTAGACGTAGTAATTAACTCTAAGCTGTGATTGTAAAAGTGTGACCTGTGAAACGCATTTTGGAATAAAAATATTTTTACAATTTAGGCATGGTACTATACTCCTATGATGTTCAACTGAATGAAGGAACCCTTTCTACTCAGTATCTGGGGTTTTTTTTGCAGTATAGCTGCCTCTGAAACTACCCTATTTTGCAGAGAGCAGAGAAACATAAGGGAGGACCTCTCACCCGTTTATCCTTAAAAGTCTTAGATTTCTTAGGTGAAAAATAAGACATCAGCAAATATTATTCAATCTTAATTTCTTATGTACTAAGCAATTTCTTATGAATCATGTAATGCATTCAAGGGACCAACTTGTGTGGATACTGATTAACTGTATCAGAGGGGCTGTCTCATTACGTATCTTGAGCCTTTTTCATTAAAGCAAATCTGCAAACAAACCTTGAGTGTTTAGATTACTTTGCACCATGCTGTATGTCTAGCCACAGATACAGAATATACCTACTATTTTTAACAGGATTATAGAAAACATGAAAGGGTACTTCCTCAAATATTGACAGCTCAGGGGAAAAAAAAAAGATTTTTAGTACAGAATCTGAAAGAATTGGCAGGAAGAAACCTTTTGCCCCTTTAAAGAGCAGCTGCATATTAAACACCTACTCTTTTGAAGCACCTTTAAAAAATTACCCTTAGCATTAGCATTACAGTGTTTTATGAGAAGCCCATGAAATTCAGGAATAGTTACAAAAGAAGGAAAGAATGGACAAGAAATAAACACCATTATGAAGAGCTAAGTAAAAAAACTGTTCTTGAATTATACAAGCTGTTAAGGGTACCAGCCAGGGGTGGGGGGAAGGTTACATATTTCAAAGATTATCAATTCATTAAAGAAAAAACACTTGTGTCTTTATAAAGCTTTTTAGCATCCCCAATGGTAACTTAAGGTTATTATGAATTGGATTAAAATATTGCATGCAGTGGAGAAAGGTTTCCTACTGTACATATGTATTTCTACTATCTCTCTTACCCTTTTCGGTTTTGCTGGCTCTTTTGCACTACATGATTAGCACATAGTTTTTAGGGTGCTCTGCATTCTGATGTTAAAAATACACGGACTCCTGCCAATGCTGGGGGGAGATTCTGCAGAGAGACATATCAAAACGAATTCCATGCCTTTATCTTCACACGAGCAGGATTAGGGCAAGGCTCCATGTGTACAAAATACAGACTTCCTAGACCACAAAAAGGCCACCATCTCATTACTGAACTGCACACACACACGAATCACAGATCCAGGCTGAACATGTTGAAAAAAGTCTACATGCTGATGTCCAACTGCTCGAAAGCTACCACGCCAATGCACATTTCTAGGTGTAGGACAAGAGGTACACCGTAGATCTTTACAAGATTATATAATGATGACAGACTTCAATTATATATTGATGACAGCTCTTATAAAAGAACTTTAAATGCTGATCCTCCATGGAATGAAACAAGGAAGGGAACAGCCCAATACCAAGAACTTGTGCAAAAATACAATAAGAGGTCAATCATTTAACATAATTAAAACATTATTCAAATAAGTAATGAGGTATGCTCGAGACTTAAAATGTATACAGCCAAGAGTTATGTGCAGGATTTTTGATGAGAAGTTTTTTCAACTGGTTTGCATTCCCTGTTTCGTACAGGACCGCAGCTCTTCCAAGTGAAAAGGAGGAAGAGATCTGCCTGGGTATGCTGGTTTGGTTCCCTGAGTTAGGTGGCTTCTGGTTTTGAAGAAATTATTATGAAGGGAGGAGAATTTAATTTATGTTTCCTATATTAGAGACCAAAGAATTTGAGACATGCATCTCTCTCATACAAACAAGCCTGAATAGACAAGGCTTTGAAGGAAAACCTTTTTGTTCTACAAGTTGTGACCAAACTCCCATTGCCGTGGCAGCATGGTACGACGGGTTAGAACCTTTCACCTTTGGAAATGCCTGCAGGTACATATGCACATCTTTAAAACTGGAGGAAAATGTGATTTTCAGCTGTGACTTATCACATGCATGGAGCGTAGGAACAAAGAGGCCGGCAAGGAGGGGACCTTCACCCACCTCTGCATGATTACCGTTCCAGCCCTCCTGTTCTCACAGCCTTTGCATATCTACCACCCTTTCAGAAAAGCTTGTAATGCTCCAGAGCATGGAGATTACATCACACAAAAGAAAGGACCGTCACTATGTTTGCACGGAATATTAAAGATACGCTGTGCCAACGAACGAGCTTAAAACTGAAATATTTCATGAAAGCTTTCCAACCATTGAGACACACCAGGCAGCACAAGATATGTCTAATAATCAGGGTGGCAATAGATTAGGGAGTTAATTAGAGAAGGAGATCCTCATGGTAAGAGCCTGGATAATCAGGATTCTATTGTTTTCAATATTGACAACAAAGGAGGGAAAGTTAATGGTAACACAGACACTTTTATTTAATGCTCTTCTTAAATGTTACTATTTCGGTGCCTGCTATCCAAATAAAAAATTCTGTATGAATTCAGTCCCAGTTCAGCATCTGCAGGTGCAAAACCCAAATAAATTACTGGGGAAGGGGCAGATGCTGACAGGATTGCAGTCTAGACTCCTCACTCTAAATCCATTTAGTGCTATTAACCATGACTGGGTGTAATAGCTCTGTGTACATTAGCACCAGGATAATTTTCCCTATTTTGCTAAATATCAAATGTGTGTATTCATACATCCTATATAAAGAAAACATCAGAGATAACAAAACAAAAAGGCTTACATGCCTCTCCGCAGTATAGTCTGTATTTTCAATTGTTGGCTAAGAAAAAAGAAATGAAAGTAGGCAGGAATTTTTAAAATATAGCAATATTATTCCTGGACTGACCAGTGGCACCAGATTTCCTTTTAATACAAGTAATTAATGAAGTATTTATTATTCTAATAAAGTATTTCCTTTTAATACAAACAGATTTTATACACAAAAAGTACACAATTAAAAAAAAAAAAGTTAAGAAAAGTACACTTCCACTGCATGCAAACAGCAACAGAAACCTAACTCAATCAAAAGATAATCTCGTTTAAGTGAATACATTCGCTGTGTAACAACCCATATTTTATTAAGTTGCCCAACACTTTTGAACCCTGATAAGGATATGGACGTATTCTGGGGGCAACAGGGATATCTGCTGCAGAGATTATTCCTGCTATATACATCTACCCTTGTTAAGCACCAACGAAGAAAGGTGATATGTAAACACAGGGAGGAAACAGAAGCAACACCGAAAGTGATATTGAACTGGAGAGCCCTCCTTTGTGAAGAGAAATAAAGCACAAGATTATCTGGAAAGAAGAGAAACTAGCACCAAGACACAGGGAGAGCCAGGAGGTGCAAGGGAGAGACGGGCAGAGAACAGTCAGGGTGTGTGGTGGCTGGGAGAGTCAGGTTGCACTCGGAGGAGGCAAAGAGATCTGAGGGTAAAAAGCCAATTAATGGATTAAAGGGTAAGTATCCAAGTTCTGAAACAGAGGGGTGATAATATAGGCAGCTAGGGAGAGGATTAGAATAAAGAAGTGATAACAGTATTCAGCTGAGAGGGAAGGCTGTCAAGAACTGAATGAGAAAAGAAGGTAAGACAATGAAAACAAAAACCTGTCATTTAATCAAGGGCTGTGATGGTGAGAGCCCAGACACCAAAAAGAAAAAAAAAAAAAAAAAAGAATGAAAGAAAAAAACCCCACAGTTTGGTTTCAGCTCCAAGTGTCCTGAAATCATTGTTGGAGGGCAGAGACAGATGGAAGATTTGGCCATGACTGTATGAAATCAAGTGGGTAACAATGAGTTTGGAGCAATTACCACATTCGGTTCCTCAGTGCTGTTTCTCTGAACTGTTTGCCACTAGGCGCTTGCATGTCCCAAGTGTATAGAGCTGAGGATTTGCAACAAAAGATACAGTGCCTATTTATGGAGCTGTGTGAGGAAGGGTGGGCTACGCGTCCCTTTTCTGGGGTTTCACAGAACCAAAGTATAAAACACTACTTCAAAAAGAATTCGTGATTTCCCAGGTTTGTATTTATCTTACTGTGCAGTCTTAGCTTCCACAGCGTCTCTAACGCTCTCCCAAGCGTACCTCGAACTTAGCCCTTCTCCTTTAAAATATTATAGAGGATTATGAGGGAGGCATGGGCGGGGACTGACTTGTTTGTTGGTTTTTTTTAATTTCAGTCCTCTTTTGCTTCTTCCTGTTCACGCTTTCCTGACCTGACAGTATCTTGTTTTCTTCTTCTGTGTAATTTTTTAACGCTATATCTTAAATACGATAAATCTATACCATACAGATAAGTTATAGCTGTCATGCCGTATTTCTTCCAAGGGAAAGTTTAAGAGGACTTCAGAGCTGTAGAAATTTAACAATACTTTTAAGTGACAGGAGGATGGTTTTAATACAATCTGAACAAGACCAAAGTTAAGATCTTTTTACCAGAAACATATTTAAGCAATTATGGCAGAGTATATCAGCAAATTTTTACCAAATCCATTTGTTAAAGGAAAAATATTTAATAAACAGAAGTGCTCCCCTTGGCTTTGAAATTTTACATCCTTATAATGCCTCAACCAGTCTTAAAATCCATCTTTTCACGTATCCCACACTTTTCTCAGTGACAGGGGAAACGCTTTTTTCTTGGCATGATTCATATAACTGGCCACAGAATGATGAAAAATGGTGAACAACCACCAAGGCTTGATTTTGCCTTAAGATACTGACATCTATCTTCTACTGATGTCAGTGACCCAAGGTCAGAACTAAGCCATAATTGTCAGGCAAAAAAGGTCTAATGATAAAAGCACAAGACTGGAGGTTGGAAATGGCGGCCGATTAACACTGCCTTCTTCCGCTGCTCTGTACATCAGCAGGTCCCTCTGTCTCAGGCTAACAAAATGACCTTTATGGGTTTTTTTCTTGGAAAAGACAGGATTCTTTCCCCCAGGACAGTTAAGCTGGGAGCAGACCAAGAATTTACGTGGAAGTGGGACAGCAGCAGAATCAGCCGTCAAAACTGGGATGCCCATATCCTGAGCCAATCACCTGGAATCTGAGCTAGAGATGAGCCAGTGTTTCACTACGCCTGTTGGACCACTCCATTTGTACCAGTACAGACACAGTCACCCAGTCGTCTTGAGAAGCAGTTTATCATAAGCCAGCAGGTTTTACAGCGAAGCAAATGGGAATCAGGGAGCAACTCGTTAACGCAGTGCTACATTGAAGGGAGGAAGGCAGAGAAGTGGAGGTAAGGTGATGAAGAGGCAAAGAAGGAGGTAAAAGACAGGGATGAACAGTTAGGAGGGTAGTATCTGCTGCACATAGATATGCCACAAAAAATCTGATTACATCCTGCTATTTTTTAAGCCAGAGAAAGACTGACACAAAATTCAATATAACTTGTGTCAAATGAATGCACTGAGTGAGTGCTTGGATTCTCAGGATGAGACTGTAGTAACCAAAAGACCACAACTATATTTCTGTGCCTAATAAATTCAGTCATTATCCATTAGCATTTACGGAGACCAAGTTATTTTTTCCTTCCTAAAATTTCTTCCATTTTATATCAGTACTGTCTGACCAGTATTCACTGTCACTGGAAGTATAAAATGGTAAACATCATCACAGATCATTTTCTGTTCTTGACACAGTACTTTTATTATATGTTACTGGTATTCATCTTATTTTCCATGAGGCCAAACAATTCCAGTTCACACCTTTGTCGTCTCTCACCCTGATGCTGTCTTCCCTTCCCCTTCGTCATTCTTCCCTCACTACGCTTCAATTCCTTTCCCACCTGTTGATCCTACCACAGTACTCTGGTAATATTTTGAATTGGGCAGCATTGCCTATTGCTCTCACAGTCTGGAGAACTACAAGTGATACTGGTTTTTGAATGCTAGCATGCTTCAGTGTGTTTGCTGGGGTAGTGAATTTGCCTACCACACATACCCTTCACTAACCAGAAACTGTCACAAGAACGGATGAGAGAAATTTTCTGAGCAACAAGGGTTGAATCTCTGCCTGGATTCTTGCATAGCATGTAGTCCTACTAGTAAGGAGCAAATATCCTTCCCCTTCCCATCCCCTTGGAAAAGTTACAACATTCTGAACAATTTCTGCATAATCTATTTTACTCCCTCAAGCGAGCACTTACTGCTGCTAATATCTGTTCAAGTCTAACCTTGTGAAGAGCCTGCTAAAGTTCTGGGCTTAATATCACCCAGCATCTGAGCAGGGACAAGTCTCTTGTAGGGAAATCTTACTCAATTAAAATGGTTAGATAAATAATTTTTATGAGTTTTACCTAAATCCCAGGGTATATGGTAAAATACTTTTTCCCAGTTTGGGGTAATACTTGCTCCCCAATTTGGAATTTGCTTTGTGGTTGTAATAAACTGGCTTGCTGGAAAGCTCCAGTGCTAAAGAGGCCCTAAAAAACTTAACGGAAATTTTCTCTGGAGTAAAATGTGTTAACATTGATAAAATGGGGTGATTTTATGTTCCATATTTGGAATAATTTGTAAGAAACTTCATTTAAATGCAGAGATTAATCAGTGATTTAATCAGAGATTATTTTCTCCTTTTAAGTAGGAAACAGTTTTCTCAGTCTTAAAGTGATCTGAAAGATCTAAAATGGTTTAAAAAATTAACTGAAACACAGGGAAAACTGTCAAACTATTATTGTTTACTATATTGTTATTAAATGTGATTATAACACCATTTAACTTTAATTCAATATATTATAATTTTGAGGACAACACAAAGATATAGACACTTTCCTAAAAATAGTATTTTGATAATATATATGGGGAAAAAAGCAGGAAGACAATTCTCTGGAAATCTTTCTTGGCAATATCACTTTCCAAAAAGTCTGTTCGGTGACTGTATGATATTAAGGATTAAATGAGAATGGATTATCAGAACTGAAGTTCAGGACTCAAATGCCAAGAATTATTCCAAAAAAGTTAAGCTTGTGAATATTATTAAATGTAAGATGCTTGCTGGAGTCCCCATACAATCAACAGCACTTCCCCACAGCAATATTATCTGGGCTTAAGCTAATGGGTTGAATCATCCTCTCAAGAACTATTTTACCCTAAATTTCAAAAAATCTAAAGCCTAAAATTATAGAATATGAGTGCCTTCCAAACATTTACAACCTTGCATTATCTGTTGCTAACACCAGAAGTCAAAATTATCCAAATACCTGATAACTGATCATTGGTAGATGGCATACAGGTGTGTTAGGAAGGTTAAATGCCATAGGACATTCCAGGAGATTACAAAAAGCATCTGAAACTGAGTTTGTGCTGGAAAATCACTCTTGAGAAGAATACTGAAAAATCTCCTAAGAGCAAGTTTACACAAAACTTAATACGGCAGGCTCTTGTCTTGACGGAGCTTTAATCATTACTGCTTAAAGACTGAAATCATGTTCTGGAGCCACCTATTTCTCCGTACTGCCTTAAAAACATCTTGGGTTTAGGCTCCTAACTTAGACATTACAGTGCAGTTTATGTAGTTGGGATCTTCAGTTCCCAAGAACTCAGTATACTTACATTGTAAAGTATCTATCTACGAGGCCTGACAGTACCCGAGTCATAGCTGGGATTATTTCCCTGCCTCCCTCGTCCATGTTTAAGAAGGAAACCTCTACAGTACACACGAATCACAAGAAATTTTGAAAATTTAATATAGAATAAAATATAGCCAGTGACCAAGGGTGGCTAACGCAGTCTTAAATTGAGAGGTATCTTTGTTAAGATACCTGATTTTTCCAGAGAAAAAAAGGAGAGTAATTCTCTCTCATCTGGACTAGTGAAGGAACTGGCAGAGTGGCACAGAAGATTACTGATGAAGTTGGAGAAGACGGGCATTAGATGGAAAGCTGTACAGCGGGAAAGGAACTAGCTATACAGGACAGAAACAGGTTATACTGACAGATTTATCTCCTGACTGGGAGGCTACTGCTAAAATTTTTCTTGACTCATTCTTGAGACCCATCTTGTTTAATCAGAAAAAAATCAGAACTGCTTGATGAAATATGCAGATGACAATGTTGGGAGGTATTTTTCAATACAAAGAATTATAATATCATGCAAGAAATAAGAGAAGATCTCTAGGATAGGAATAATGGGAATGGGGTGACATTTAACTGTTCAGAGTGCA
The DNA here is from genome assembly GCF_964199755.1 of Larus michahellis. Lineage (NCBI taxonomy): Eukaryota > Metazoa > Chordata > Aves > Charadriiformes > Laridae > Larus > Larus michahellis. The sequence goes on from NC_133898.1 coordinate 87,437,879, forward strand.
AGGTCAATCACTAACAGAATTTTTGCATTAAATTTGGAGCTCATCAGATGGTAAAAACATAGGAAGAAAAATACATTGTCATCTTTTGAACAATTAATTTAACAATGAGGAGCAGTACAACATGGCTATGAAAGAAAGAAACAAAAACCACCAAAAAAAGAACAAACCAAACACTATCCTGATATGCAGAAGGCACTGGTGAGTTAACTGGACCATGTTTTGAATAGAGCATTCACTTCTACCCACGTATATTTAAGCAAGATGGGTCTGAAATAAGAGTTGCTAAGAACAGCTACTAGTTTGATCAGAATAGTATGGATCTCATGAGAGAAAACTACGAGACTGATTTTTTTAAAGTAGCACAATGGAGTCTGAAGGGCAATAACTGGTCTCATTATGAAGGAATATACCTGAAAAGACAAAGCAGCACCCAAGATGAAGTTACAAGAGCAGAGGAAAATACACTGGCCATGAATAAGGTCAAGTTGGAAGCCATGGGAGAAAAATCTCATGTGGGATGAAGTTCTGACAGAAGTTTTCCAGTAAGACCAGTCTTTTTAAAGTCACAGAAAAGGTTAAATATTCCAGTTGTTTCTAATAGCAGAAGAATGGATTATGATTCTAGAAGTCCCTCTGGTTAGGAGAAGCCTTCTGAAAGCAGAGTAAGCCTAAGGTCTAACAGCTTACCGTTTATGCAAATACCGTTTCGACAACTTATTTAACAATAAGGGGTATTTTGCAACATATGTTGTCTGTGTGCACATGTGGCTGAAAGTACACATACCTAATTTTTAAGTCTGAGCATTACCATTTAAGCACACCTGCTCTCCACTCCTGGGTATAGTACATGAGAAATAAAGGAGTAGGATGTATCTCTGTTTCTTTCAGTTAAAATAATAACAGGGCTCCAGTGAAGTGGGCAAGGGGAGTAGGTTTTGATGCATCTTGGGGCAGTATATCTCAAAGTTAATGTCTCTTAATATCTCCGGTTATTGTTTAGCACAATTGCCTTTTCCTGCAAAGTATTGTTAGGCTGCACATTCCTACTGTCATATTGCAGCATCTTGTAACTCCCACAAATCATCAGAGGAAGATTCAGAGACAAAAGGGAAGATAGGAATGGGCAACTGTCCAAACCAGAGGTCACCAACAGAAGTCCATACAACAACTCTACGGACAACAAAATGAGAACTTCCCTCGAAGATGCTGTTCAGATAATCTTTGAGAGCTTGACCAAACCACAGCAGGTGTTTTCATCTTGGCTCTGACAACTGCAGAAAAACTCCTACAATTACAAAAAGGTGTCTAAGAAGACTCTGTTGGAGTAGAGACCCAGAAATAGGTTGGCTTTGGACAATAACATTTCTCAAGGTCTTTTGCACTCTTTTTCCCCCTGGTTTGCAGCAACAACACTGAATCACCCAATACTGCAGAAAATCACTTCAAGAATATGGTCCTGAATTTCCCACTCATGACCCAATTGGCTGAAATGGTTTAAGCCATCCATCTGAGTGGATCTTCTAGCAAATTAAATATTGATAAGCTAATGCCATGACACTTAAACCATTTCTTCAGACTCACTGTCTCCTGATTCAAGACAGGCAAATAAGCAAATTAAGACTTTCATCTTTAATAAGGCCCAGAGGAGCTTCTATTCTTTTTTTGTTGTTAGTTTTGTACCCGTAATAAAACATTTTTCTCCCCAAAATGTAGAGAGGTCTCTCTGCCCTTCAAAATCAAAAGAGAAGCCACCACCTGCTGCAGCAGATACTTATGACAGAGTGTAACATTTCCTTGATTAATACGGTGAGAAGTCTGCAATTACAAAACTTCAGGGCACACGGTATCCAACATCCCAACAATGTCTCATTTGCTTTGCTAAATAACTCACAAATTTGGACAGAGAGGACTGAGTCAGAAAAGACGGAGTCACAGCTCCTGGCACACTTTCAAAGGTACTGATTAGAAGGCACCAAATGAATAAAAGCTAGAGTTGTAGCATTTTATTTGCACTGAAGTTGTCAATGACTGTACTTAATTTCTGTCTAGGCATTTAAGAGTAAGACCACAAATAGAATCTGACAAGCCAAAAAGAACCCTGAAGTCTTGGATCAAGATTTGGAGGGACCTGCTGAGTTTTATTCTGCAAAGAAAGAGCAATTGAAGATGTCAAGTGATAAGTGTCTTTAGTTGACTGGCTGCTTTGTGACCTGGATGTATATGGATAAGCATCCTGCCTGAAGTGCCAGATCAAAATATGAAGGGGGAAGAACAGCAGTCTGTGCTACTGATCTTGTTAACAATCAAAGGAAAATTGCAATTTGTATGAGCTCTGATACCTCGTTTGCCAGCAGATAATAAGTTCCCTAAGTAGCTGAAGGTATGAATTTCAAGGGAAAAAAAAAAAAAAAAAAGGAAAACTACTAATAGGACTCCAGGAGAGAGGTGAAATGTAGACTTACACACCTTAACAGAAATAATAAAGGTGTGGGCAAAGCTGTCAGAGTAGCTTTGCCCAGCCAGCTAACTGTGACTGAATGCATAGATAAAATTGGTGGCAAATCAGAAGACATGTCTAGGGCTCCATGCAACATAATATGAAGCAGAGCGTATTCTAGAAATGGAAGACCATCCAAAAAAAAAGCCATATTTTGAAAATTCAAAGGAACTAAACATTTATTTGGTGAAGTAATCAGCCCAAGCTTTTCTTGTCCTCTGCCTTCTCATCAAACTGTATCATAGCCAGAAGGAAATTCAAAAGTAGGTTTCATAAGACTGTACTCCTCATACCCCTGAGGATGGAACTTCAAAGAATGCAAAGAATAAGATGACATTAGAGAAACTGCTTTTGCGAGGCTGTGCATGGGCGCTTGAGCTCTTACCCTAGTCATTGAGCTGTAAGACACCCTTTTTTTCTGGCTGGAAGAAAAAGGCAGGGGTGGGCACCACCCAAATGCTCAAAGCTACTCAGATGTGAGACAGATCTAACAGATTTACCTCTTCTGCTGCTCTTAACAGGATTTAGATCCCTAAGCATTTTCCAAAGAGAAACTTCTCTGAGACAATAAAGACTTCTAGTATTACCACCTGATGAAGGTAGAACTTCCCACCATTTATGAGGCAGTCCGAGAAATCCATCAAGGAAACCATGAAAGGGATAAAAAGTTAAAAAAAAAAAAAAAAAAAAAGAAAAGAAAGAGAGAGAGACAGGCAAAAGAAGATTTAAAACAATCCAAAAAAAGCTTTACAGGATAAATGCAAGGCCAAGAAAGAGTAGGACATGGTTTAAACCCAAGCTGCATTTACCATGTGTTCTGTCCATTGCACGGGCATGGGCATGGATGCACCAGATGGGTACTGCTAAAGCAAAGAGGCTCATTCACACCCACAACAGGAAGATACATACGGAAAATCACCCACAGGAAAAGCAATCATTTGAATGTCAATGCAATCATATGTACAGTTAGTTATATAAAAAGCAGATTTATAGGGACCTGTAAATATGGCTAACAAATCCTATTCTGGATGGCAGTAGTCTTAAGGCAAAAGTGGTATCATTCCTATCAATAATAGAAATGATATGTGACTTGATAAAGCACCTTACAGTCAGTGGGAGACAATTTTTACTAATTCAGAAATTGACTTAAGAGATCAGAAAGAATGCATACTGTCCAAACAAAGACGGAAGCCCTTAAATTCCCTCATTTGGAAGGAGAGAACAGCCAATAAATAGTGCAACCAATTAGAGGGAGATTCTAAAGCTGAGAGAGATGTCAATATAATAGAAAAAGAGCAGAGGAAGGTCTTCCTGTAATTATGGATAACATTTTGTGCTGTTAAACTAAACTGTATATGTGCAAAGCAAAACAAAACAAGCCAAAAAGAGTAAGATCTGAATAATAAAAATGTTATCGTTTCTACTACCAATATTTCTTTTCATAACCGAACAGACACTAAATTAATCTTCAAAGTCACTCTTGGGTTCACAACGGAAAGGTGTTACACAGGTGCTTTGCAGATACGAAATATTTTACATTTTTTAATATCTGTGGTGGAAGTCTTCAGCTAGTGAACTATACAGTCTGTTAATGTAAAAGAAAGGTATGGATGGAATTTCAGAATTTGTCTCTCAATAAATTCCAATTACTTTTAAAACCTTCCATATATGCTGGGAAGTGCAGCTATATGACTATCTTTTAGCGTATGGCAAAATTATTTTCCATAATTACTACTTAGTAAGCCTTGGGTCAAATTTTCCTTTCACTTACACCAGTGAAATGAGACTTGAGTAAAGTTTCTTTGCTGCCTGCAAGACAAGAATTTTGCTTTCGGTCTTTTCATTAAGTGCTGTCTTTAAAAAAAAGATAGCATGTCAGATCATATCAACATAGTTACCTCTGACAGAGCTGTAATCATTTACACAAAATAAGAATCTAGCCTGCTACAACAGATTAATTGTGAATTTTTCAGTAATACAATCAGAAGGGAATAAAATCCCTTCCACTGTTACTTCTATCTTCATGAACAGAATACAGGATTTCCCTCCCATCTTTCTACTGTAACTTTAAATAATCCTTTTGGCTACATATGATGTATTAGTTCCCTTAAATATCTCTGCAAACGTCACAGTATAATGCAAGTGCTGAAAGTCCTATACAAGTTAGTTTTCATATAGCCTGAGAGTTTTGAGTTTTTTAAATGGAAAGGAAATAATATTTGAATACTCAATGCAATATAATTTTTTAATATAAAATTAATATATGTATATACACATACAAAAGCTACTGACACATGTACATACTTGTGTACACATATTTCAACAAGAACTTTACACTTGGTTAGAATATAGCCTTTTTAGTACTGACATATACTGTTTTATATGCACCATCATACAAACTTCTGCACCTAAGTTCTCTGCGTACATTTGGATGGACCTATATGAAATTCATACATAAGGGATACAAATGCTTTGTTTCCATTTGATCTTTTAAGCTTTCATAACCACATACATATATTAGTTGCAAAATTGCTTTATTTCTTCTTTTGAAAATCCCTTTAATTCCATTGTCATTCCTCATTGTTGTGCCAAAATCTCCTTATCCCATCCGGCCATAGCTCAAAAATGCATGCACATATTCATACAGATACAGAAACATAGCTTGGCGTAAGATGGCTTTGGAAATCAGCGTGCGAGGCAGCTCTAGGCAAGGACAGCTAAGCATGTTGTCTATGAAGCTTCACAGTGACAGCACTAACGAGGCTTCATGAGCTATACAGGAGTGTCCAGTGCCTCCTTAACATTCCTGACTTCAGGGCAGAGGGCGCTTCCCAGCCCAGTCTTTTCTTGCCTGGTGCCATCTCTTCGCTATCAGTTCCTCTTCTTTGCCCTGCCCTGCTGCCCGTCAAGCTGCAGCCTGGGTAGGGGTTGGTTTCCACCAACTCACTCCTGATGGCCACTGCCTCAAGGAGTAAGAGTGAGCTGTAATCGTTTCAACAGAGAAGTTCAGGTGAGTTTCTCTCCTCTACTTAGCCACCTGTTTTCGCAAAACTTGTAGAACCCTCCATCTTTCAAGGTTTCCAGTCATCCATCAAAATGTCCAATGGCTGGACAGACTATTTAGCAGCCGGCTAGTGGAAAGCATCCTTAGGAAAGAAAGCTAAAACCAGCAATACCCACATATTCCAGGGACTGCGCACATTTCAGGTAGCAATGCTATTCCTGTTTATACTCCTTGTTCACGCCTTTCTTTCCCTTTACCAGTGTAGACCATCATCAAGAAGACAGTTTATCAGAGGAAATTAGTGCTGCAGCAGCGAGACAAGGAAAAACACTTCATTTCAGCTACAGATCTCAGCTGATCCCTTGCAACTGCAAGTCATCACCTTGTTGTTGCCCAGTCCTGCATTTTTCCTACCCCAATTCTTGTTCTTTCCTCCAAACGCTCAGAGCGGTGTATCTCACGTTATCTCACTTCTGGTACAAACCCCCCCCCACAACTAATGACCCTGTAGGAACCACTTCATCTTTCTCAGCTGTGTGACAGTGCAGACAAAAGAGCATCTATCCACCTCGGACACTCACAGTTCATACCGGTACCATGTCCAAGGAGGTCCTTAAACACAAAACATTTAGGTTAACCCACTACGGAGGACAAAAGGAAAACACACTCAGGCTTGCCCTCAGATGTAGAGCAAACAGCTGTTCAGCACTTGGCAGACCAACTCTTTTAGCATCTGTACTGAGAAAAGACACTGCATACTTATCCCACATAAAACAACAAAATAATGCCTTTCCTATGCATCATGAAAATGCAGGCAGTTACTCTCATCTTTGTATACGCCCAGCTGTAGGAATGGGTGGAAAGCGCTGGGAAATATCTTTTCCTTTTTTTAACTTCTGTCATGTATAAAGGCAAAAAAGAGTATCTGGAAAAGCCTCAGTTGTTTTAACAAGAAATCAAGGTTGAACTAAGGTTTAGCAACTTTCAGGACTAAGGCACGTTCAGCTTTGCAGTGCACTGAAAATTAAGCTCTGTAAGATTCACACATTACCACTAACCTTAGTTTAAAGATAATAAAAGGTTAGGGAGGAGGCAGAGATGAGGGGTTTTTTTCCTCCTAGCTAGGTAAAAAGAAAAAACCAAACATGATGGTTGCAAAAAACCTGTATTCCACAACAAGTCCTTAAGACTCCCATGTGCTACATCAGCAGCAGTACATCCTCGATTTTTATTGTAATCTTGTGGCTTTTTATTTGTAACTTATATGGAAAGAATCACATTGATTGGGGCAGATTTAACTCAGTAAAACCTATTCTACTGAGATTGTCTGTGCTAGGTGATTTTATCAAGTTCTCTTTTGGTTTCATTTTCTTCCTCATCCCTATCCCCAGGGGAGATTGCAGCCCAGCTTGCAGAGCAAATTGCCCTAAATTGAGTTCTTTCTCTGCCATATACAGGCCTGCCTTTGGCTCCTCAGCTTGAAAACTTTATGCATTCTTATTTTTCTCCATCTTCCTTAACACCCCCCCCTTCTCTTTCCAATTAAAATGGAGAAGTTTGCACCGATACCTGCTCCCAATTAAATGAATACTGCATTACCAGCCACACTCTCCAGATCTCCTTTACCCTCCCTTCATTAGCCCTATTCCTCTGAGGTTTCCTGGCTGTCTGCCAGGGACTTATGGCAAGAATTCAAAATCTTGTACACTTTATCCCCTCAAAATCATTCTTGAATTTAAGCAGCCTGCTCCTTGGGCCCAGCATGAGAAATGCTAGTAACTGATTCAAAGGGGAGGGGAGAAAAGAAAGAAAATGATTTATTTAAAAGGTTAAAAAGCTCCCATAAAAGAAGCTAAGCTAAAAGAGGTTAAACTTCCGGGCTAATTGGCTTCCGTTTCCTTTTATAAAATCTTTCTGGAAGACAACAAATGACAGGAAGGTGTTCCTGTTTTATTTAAGAGTATTCGTGCCTACAGAAAACGCATCATTCTCTTAACACCTCAGGCATGTTCACTACTGCTCACTCAAATTATACACCCAGCACAGAAAAAACCCAGGCAGTCAGAGGCTTAAGCAGCTGGGTTGTTGGGGGTTTTTAGGCCTTTTTTAAAAAAAATCACCATCTAATTTTCCAACAAATGTGAGCACTGCAGTAGCATGGCATCAGCCACTCTCATCTGACACTTAAAATAACTAACATCATGTCAAGCTGTCAGCAACGATAGCCATATTGGCAAGTCTGAAACAGCAGAGGGAAGTACTGTATCCTTGCATTACTACTTAAAACTATATAAACTCTCCTCATAGATCATGCAAGTTTGCTGCGCGTCTTGAACAATAATTTTTCAAATGGCTCAGCATAATTTAGTGGTTGAAGGCCCTTGTGTGGAACTATAGTTTTTCTTGTGACCTGATTTGAAGCATTCATTTAAACCTTTTAAAGGAAAATTCTGATATTAATGGCCTGATGCTCAGTGACTGCTTATCTCAAAATCATACTCCCAAACCAAGCTGGTCTCCTTTCCTGTGGACCCTAGAAGAAACTTTTATCTTTTGAAATGCTACACTATTTTTGCAACAACGTAGTAGTCTTCACATAAGTTTCGCAAGAGAGATTTTTAGCAACCTGAATACGTTCAAATGGATTTACCCTCTCCAGTAAAGCCAGGGAAAACATGGGGTTTGTCTCATTGAATTCCTGTCTTCCATTAGGGGCCATTTCTCACAAGCCACAGCTTCCCAGGTAATACTGAGTTGGTGAGAATAGTTTGTAGGAGGTAAGGGGTGGGGGGGTGGTGTGTGGCGGGGGTTAACAGTCCGCTTTTAAGGATTTCAGTGACTTGCAGGTTTAATTTTCTCCATCTCTTCATTTCTTAGCCAATATTTCTCGATGCAGGGTGATTCCTGCCTAATGAAAGCAATTTCCTTGGAAAATTCTTTGAAAGTGAAGGAGAAAAACCATCTCCTATTTGTGGAAGCTGCTTCTGATCTTGTTTTTCCCATTATTAAATTTTTCTTAACTAATTTCTGTTTCTCATTCCCTTTCACAGATGGAAACAGAAAAGGGTATTATAACTATAATAGCTGATTCATTGTAAAAATAGTAAATAATACAATATTTAGGTCTTATAAATCTTTCTGTAAGATCTTGTTGCATTTACTCAAGTCATGTCCACAAACAAGTGACAACACTCCCTCACTTCTTCCCTTGCAGATACAGGTAACAAACGGCAAGCTAGTTCAGGATCAGAACTGACATGCACAATTTTTAGAGCCAAGAAAAGGAAAAAGAAAAGTAGCCACTATGAGGAAAATATACAATGCACATATAGCACTGCAAAAAACCGAAACAATAAATTCTATCATGTTAATAAAATACACTGAAAATTGACATCATGTATTAAAATCCCACAAAATAGAAATTATTAAATAAAATAAACTCACTATATCCATCCTAGAAAGTCTCAGAAAAGAATATCTCACCAATATCTCAATGCTAGCATACTGTTGGGCTACATCCAATATTATTAATAATCTCTGCTCAGGAAAGGCCACAGGTAATAGAAGCCAAGAAAAAAACTGTACTAAAGAGCTGCAGGTTAAATAATTTGCAGATAAATAGTACAGGTACATTGTACTGCAGTACTTTCTGAGTATTTGTGTGACCTACAAGCATCACCGAGTTATGGATATTATGTAAGGTGGTGTACAAACAAAACAGTACTGTTTTCTTCAATGATCATGCTAATTTAAAGATTTGCCTTCAAAAAAATTCAGGTCAGGATTTAAATCCCGGGGTCTTTGCTGTATTCATTCAACAGATTCTGTGACTATTCAATAAAAATATATAATCCTAAAAAAAAATCTGGCATTCTGGTATTTTTAAGTTTGATGCCATCCATCAGCAACGAGACCATGACCAGGAAGAAATTTCAGTGTTTAAAAGTTAGCTGCCAAAATGAGATAATTTTTAGGGTTCTGATTCCTGGAGTGAAATAAAAAGTCTTTTGTTCAGTTCCCAGGTTCCTGAGGAAAATGAGGTATTTTAGAAGACAGTGAAGCCCTGAGCAGTGAGTTACCTAAAATGATTATATTCAACAAGCAACTGCCTACAATGCATTTTGGGAACCGCTAAAGACCAGCTCTTTTCCTACATTTCCAAGCCTCCTAACTCAGGAACTGAAGCAGTACCTGTCTCTATAGGGGTTCAGAGCCTTGAACTTTCTTGCCGTGTTCCCCCTCCTCAGACTTATGGTGTCTCTCTCTCTTTGACACAGTGAATCTCAATTTTGGCAGAGTTTCAACAGCAAAACATGATTTCCACCCAGAGCAGCCTTGCATCTAGCAGCATAAGAATGATTTTGAACAGTGTAGATTTGAACCTGCTCAGCTAGAGAAAGAAACTGAGCCCAAGTTTTAAGATATTAAAGAAAAAAATTTATACATGCAGTCATTCTATAAAAGGGTAAATTGCTCTTCTACTGACTTACTTTAGGAGTCTGATATTAAGTCAATACCCACATTTTGATAGGAGTCTACTGCAGTTACCATGTGTGAAGGCACACGGAGACCTCCAACTGATTGAGTTTCTTAAGAATTTATATACTAAAACCAATTGTTTCTGGACATAATCTGGCTTACATCTGGTGTAGATTCCCACCTATTCAGCATGGTTGAGATTGAGGTGGTCCTGAAAAAGCTCACAAGTGCAATTCTATACACCCAAGAAACTGTACTTCACAAATAAGAATCCTACATCTTCCTACCTAACTCCATGGTTAGATGGCATCTAACTATGGATTTTCAACTTTAGACTTGGGTATTGAAATTCAATTTAGAGCTGGGTATCTAAAGTCTCTCTGTCTTTTTTTGGATCTGCCCCTGGATTTACTGAAAGTTTTTTGACTTCCTAGATAAGCTGCAGACACCATCTAAATTTTCCAGATCAAAATCTTTATCATACAGGTGTGATCCTTGCTAGTTAGCTTCTATTTTATGAATGAATGAATGAATGAATGAAAGCCATCTAACTTTTTCTGACTCAGAAAAAGATACACATATTTTGGCCTGCAAAACACTGCCTGCAGAGTACTACAAACAGGTCCAAAATATAGATGGAGAGAAGACAGACCACTGGCCTTTCAGAAAGAATGTTACTTAAATTGTTTTCCTCGGACCAAGTGAGCCAATTTCCCCTTACTCTGTGAAAATCATCATCATATATCTTCCAATTCAGGTGCAATACAGGTACCTACAGCCCTGGAAAAAAAACCCATACAAAAATAAAAAAGATTCAAAGCAAAAGCATTTTTCTCCCAACTCAGAGATCTCTGAAGTTCTATTTTGAGGTGTGTTTACCTTCAAAAGCTAGATGACTATATCTACAATGCTCTTTTAAGGAACAGTAGAACTAGTCTTTCTATGAATTTCAACTACAACACACTTTCCAGTGTTAATTGGCCCACATGCGTGGTTTGTTATTCCTCTCAGTCTGCAGAAGGCCCTGAATATGCTCTTAGAGACAACTCTCAAATGTTCAGCAATTAAATCAGGCTTAATATTTCTATAGTTTGTTGGCAACCTCAAAAGGGACAATGAATCACATCTACCCTACTATCATCAGACCCTATCAACATCAGAAAGGAATAATTGTTTATTGATTACAGCACAGTAAATCTCCAGCACCACGGAAACTTTTCATCCAACATTTTTGAAACAATCTACCTTCCCTGCCAAATGCTCCCTTTTTACAGCTACAGACAGATCAGCTAGAATACTGAGGTCCTTTTTCCAAGGTCGTGGAAAAATTTTGAATAGTTACAGTGCATTAGAACTATTAAGACAAAATCAGTAAAAAGAAAGTATTTACTGTAGAACTGAAAGTACAGTGGCAAATACTTCAACAAATTAATACTTAAAGCCCAAAGGTTATTTTAAAAAGCATGACAACTTACTCTGTATCACAAAGTTGTACTGATAACATATTAATTATAATCCAGAGTTCCAACTATTTTTTGATGCTAGAATCCCTTTCCCTCAATATTGTGTTTACCAACGCAACCACTAGTTGAAGGAGAATCTAGAGAAAAGAAAGCTTTGATTATTCTCCTTACAATAGTCTATTATTGGGACCACCTTCAAGTATCTCAGGGTTTCTAGTACAGCTTCTGTATTTTGCATGCCAGCTAACAGCTAATGCCTCTTTGATGCCTCCAAGAAATGGGATCATAGCCCTGTGTCTAAAATAAATTAGTGACAATGAATGCAGTTTTGTAAGATATTTATGTCTATCTTTAGTTCATATGAACTTCCTCAGAAGTCTGAAGATGCTATCCATTTCCTAGTTTGATAATTAATTGTTATTATTACAACTATTCTTAACATCTGCAAGGGGGACGGGGGGGAACACATTTCATACTACTAAAAAATACTGTATTTCTGCTAGGACTGGTATGTTGTTTTCAGAAATGAAAACCGAGGCATGCAGTGAATAACTTGTTGAAGGTCATACACTAAGTCTGCAGCACAGACAGGATTGGAATTTCAAGTTCTTGAATCTCTGTACCTCAGTAACCAGTATCCTTCTCGTAATACATTTTATGTCATATAAGGTATCAAAAATGCTTACGCACATCATGAATTGCTAAAACATACAACAAATAAAGCACGACAAAGTAGCACCGCATGAATATATAATAAACTATGTCATTGTGCAATGTTAAAAACCTTTCAACTCCTTTGATTCTCATAATTCCCTCAGCCAGGTGTAAAAATCTTGGTGCGACTTGCTTGTTGAACCTGAAGCAACCGCTGAACACATACAATACACAACACTGAACACATACAAAAGCCATACAATATCTCATGGTTCTCCCTGCGCACCTTGTTCTGAAGTGAAGGACTGCACAAGTAAGACTGTGTGGGATGGAGCGCAGGCAAAGAAACTCTGCCAGCCTGGGAAGGGCCAGCCCAGGTGGCGGAACCACACTTTTAGAACAACGCCAGGATGCACAATGCAACCAGGTGCTTATTAGCTTGGCCTTTTAATTTTCTGAAGAGTGTGAGAGCAAAAGTGAGAAATTAGTGGCAGACCTGCAGCCCTACCAAGGCAAGAGGATGGTGGTGGAGAAGGATGGCAAGTGTTTCTGGCCAAAGTGTGAAGATCTGGACACACTAGACACAGACTAGTTTGCGGGCTATGAAAAGGTTGGAACCACTGTGCCGTTACATGTCTCCTCTCACTTTATTTACCTAATTAATTTTTTTAAAGGAACAAAAGAAGTCAGGAAAACTAGCTTTAAAACTCTGAAGAGCTTTGTATTTATGGCCGAGGAAGGTGCTAATACCATACAGAGAGGCAAGTCAGCTGATCAGTGGTATCTTTCTTCTAAGAAAGGCAGAAGCTCCTCACTTTTGCTGATACCTTCTCATCGCTAGAGCGCAGCAGGTTACTATCAGCCGAAACTCAGCAAGAGCTGTCACTTCGCAGACAGACAGCAAACCAAGTTGCTCTGTATAAGGCAACATATTCCAATGCCAGCTCCTGCAGAAATAGGAAAGCAATTTTGCACAGAAGCGAGATACCACCGACCATCTGACTACTGGACCTTTCAGGGAATTGAGTCAACTCACTAAAATAAATGCAACTAAACCAGAAACAAACCAAAAATGATGGGTTTTAGAGTTAGGAAATTGAATTGCCTCAATTCAAGGTTCAGCAAGCACCAGTGCTTTCACCACCAAATGGAGTCAGGGGCCACCTTGCCACAAGTAAAGGCAGTGGAAGTGAAGGAAGCAAGATCCTGTTGCCAAGCGCTTTTAGCCTTGCTCAGCTGCTTGCAGAACTGCAGCCCAAGGTAGGTGAAGCATACATCTCCTCTTTGTCTCACATCGTTGGTTGACTTCCTTCAGATTTCATAACAGTTCTTTTCCATGTAAATCCTTGGTTATCAAGCAGAGTCAAGAGGTGCACATTAACTTTTAGTGGCTCTATTGGATTATTCCCTTGAAAAAGCTATAGACCTTGAGTACGCTCAGCATTGTTTACAACATGCTAAAACCATTTTCATTTATTCTTCTAATTACTACATGCAATTTAGTGCCTCATGGTTTTTTACTACTAGAAGTCTATGAGACTTACTCCACTTTCAATTACACCAGCATAAACCAGGAGTAATTCCATTAAAATCAGTGAATTTTGTTGGTGTAAAAACTGGAGGCAGTTATGTAATGACTTCAAAGTATGTTTTATGTGTACATCTTCTACAGTAAGTAAGTCTGAAGTCTTATTAAGAACTCATCATGAAAACGTTTCATATTAGGATTTTATACTGTCTGCTGTACTCATAGTGTTCCATTTACTATCTCATTCACATATACAAATATTTTAATCAACCAAGCTTTGTAGTAGAGAAATACATAGCTCCAGAATAAGCACTGGTCCGGATACTTCATTTTAAAGTCTTTAACTATCATCAAGAAACTTTCTAGCTTTCCTAGAAGAGAGGAAGCTAAAAAGAAAAAAGAATGTTTAAACAATGTAGAAGAGCTATCAAAACCTCTCAAATATTAGGCAACTTTGTGATACAATCATGTATAATCATTTTCAACCTAACTAACCATAAAGGATGAGCCACAGTGGTCTCTGAAGTCACACACAGCTTTGAAAGCCTGGTATGATCATGTAAAATGTCAAGGAAGAGAACTCAGGTATGCCAGCGTAATTGTTTTTCCTTAAGAGTTTCTTCATAATACTAGTTCAAACTGCATAAAGATTACATGACTTGTTCATTGGGAGAGAAAAGGACTCAGGGATATCCATAGTTTATCAAACCATCTCTGTAAACATCTCTAAACACAAGAACAGTTTCAAGTCAAAAAACGTAGCACAAATAGATTTACTATGACATGACTTTAGAGTGTGGCAGAGCAGCAGGAGCAAAATGAAAAACTTTTGCATAACTCCCTGCAGAGCTCATTCCTGAGATGCAGGATGGCGTTTCAAAAACTTATCAAAATTCAGAAGACAGGAAACCTTCACTTGATCAGCTTTCACCATACCACCAGATGTTGCTGCAGTATTGGCAAAAATAACAGGATCATAATGTGTATGATAATTTAGTTATCAATAAAAAGTTCAAACATCCATTTATGCTACTGGAAAAATCAACTGTCCATGAAAGAAAACCCAGAAAGGAAATTTATTATTGAACAAAGTAATTGACTAAACTCATTTTGTTACTTCACAATACATCATTTGTAGTTAAAAAGAGATGAAAAGCATTAAAATATTTACAATTACAGATAAATCACACCGCAATAACCATATATCAAACTCTTAGCAACTACATGTCCTAACTTTTGCTCCCCAGACAGCAATACGACTTTATTTGGTTTGATAACAACACATGCATGATGGCAAGGAGTGATGAATCGCTCATATCCTCCATACTTCAGTGAACTGACCAACCCTCTCCAGGCAAGTGAAATTATGGTCACACATCTTTAGTTCATGCATCAAGAACAATTACATTCTAATGTGTTTCTTGAGACTTTCGCTATAACAAGGGGTGGGGGGGATGCTTGGGGGTTTTTGTTTGTCTTTTTTTAAACAAGTGCTCCCTCACATAGGTGAATCAAAACATCCAGAAAGCAAACAGTGTAAGCCATTAAATGACCAATACAACATAAATTTTCAGGAGGAGCTGTGACAAACTCACGGACAGAATAAGCAAGAACATTAGCCTCTCCCAGTCTTTAATATGGTATGCCACAAAAAGATTAGCATGCAGTGTAGTTATTTAGATTTTGTTATTGAAGAAAATGTACCATAAGGAATAAATTTTCACATTCTACAAAATGAAATCAATATAGAATGAAATGCCTATGTGGAACTCTAAACAATGTTTATCCAGCATATCAATGACTAGGTGATCTTGACATCTGTCCAAAACTAAGCCTAGCCCCAAAGGAAATGCCAAGGAAATAGATGAGTCTGTAGAACCTTCTCACATGCCCTTCATTTACCACTTGTTATTGGATATGCTTGGGAAGGCTGGATATGATGTCTTTCCTCCTACAGGTAGCAAGCTCTGCTTGAGTTGAACAATACTCAACTTGGTTTGGGATGGTGAAGTAAAACGGCATGGTTAGCTAGAGTAGTAAAATAATTCCCTTCAGGAAATGCTTGCCTCTCTGTGTCGACAATAGAGCAAATTTAGGAAATCCAGGCTTCTAACTTAGGAACATCTGTACTGAAGACAGAAGTACTCTGTATTTACAGGTTTTCAAATTTAAGCAGATTTTGGTTTAGTGTAGCATTTCACTTCTCAAATGTAACTGGTGAAAGGGAATTCATGGAAGAAATATCTGTGCTAAATCTATTTTTCCTATTTTATTTTGTACAGAATTAAAACTCATGATCTATTTGCAGTTGAGATGCAGTGATGCGGAAAGCTACCGCCTCTTTTCCCAGCCTTCCTGATCTGAAATATGACTTAACGCAATGTAGTAGACTCCTCATTCTAGTATCAGTTGCACCGGTTGAAACACAAACCCCCACAAAAAGAACATTCTAGGTAGATAGGTAGCATGATTTGGGAACTGGACTTTTAAATAGCTCATCTTTGGGAAGAGATCTGTTGTACAAATTATTTGTAACTAATAACTGAATACTACTATGCTTAGTGCTTGGAAACTGTTGTTGTGCACCATATTGCAAACAGAAATTGCAAAACAAAAGGAAATACTAGTGGAAGAACACACAATTGGAAAATTGGAGATCTCTGATACACAATTTGAAATATTTCTAGAGAAGAGAATACTTATTATTGAGTTAAAAGTGTGTCAAGAAGGTCCAGTTTTTTAAAAAATTTTTTGAATCAAAACAATTGTCAAAGAGAACAAAATTGTCTCACTGCATTTGCAATCCATATCAATTGCCCGTGTCAAAGATGACCATCAGAAAATAACTCAATTACTGACAACAGCAGATTTTAATGCCTTTCATGTGCTCAATAATTTTCAGCTAGCTCAGATAAAAGATGCCAACTATGAAACTACATTGCAAAAAATGTGAGTACTGTCCTTGTGTTCTGAGGGGGATATATTAAATATGAAGACACCTAAAGAGACTGTACAGAATTTGCACTTTATCCAAGTGTTGTCGATCTTAACTAACCCAGTTCCTGATAAAGACCTATTTGTTATTAAAATCTGTCAAGGGAAAGAAGGGAGAAGAAAGGACTTCAAAGGCTAGTTTTAGGCCAGGAATTACAATGGACCAGGGACCATTTTCTGGCCCTGTGGTCGACTGGCACAGTGTGACTTGCATTCATACAGCTTCTCTACCTTATCTCCAAAACCAGACTGGCCACATGCAGACTGCCTATTAAGAACAGACCTCGACTTGTGCTACTCCCTCTTCTACACATGGGGCAGAACTCTGTCAGAGACAGCGCTCACCGTTTATCCGTAGGAATGTGCAGAGGGCAGCTTTCAGGTCCATACCACAGCCCTGTGCAGTTTACTAGGACAGATGTAGCAACAGACACAACTGGGAGACTACAATTAACCCAATATCATAAGCAGAATGTGCCAAGCAGCAGGAATCACGCCCTCAAGAATAACACTTATGGAAATATAGTATAAATAAGATTGCAAATCCAGACAACAGAAAAGATACCGAAGAAATAATCGCAGAAAATCAAAGCCACTTCAGAAAAGACCACAGACTCGCATAGAGTATGAAAAATAGCACAATATCTGTCAGATAAAAAATGAAAAGACATGCAGCGGTTCATATCAGTGCATGAAAGTTTGCAGGTACCAGTCAAGTATGCACAGCACAGACAGAGAGGCTAACTGCAGCATGATTTCCTTGGATGAATGTTTTGTGGCAGTATTGCCCATCACTACACCAGAAGATAAATAGACTGTCAACCTGAAAGTAAATGGGACATTCATTAACTTTAAGCTGGGCATTAGTGCACTGAGCCAGTGGGATGTCAAATACAGTGCTACTAGCAGTAAAAGAAAAGAAAGAGGTAGCAAAATGCAATTAAAAATTAACGCGAAATAGAGGTGAAGGTAGACAGTAAACTGCCAAAGAAAAAACTTGCAGCTGTAATTTGCAGATGCAAAGCCTTGTCTTCATCAAAAGCACGGTACTACTGAGCAGTCAAGGAGTCAAAACAAAGCCAGGAATGTTTGAAGACTTCTTGGGCATTGGGAAACTGAAGAACAGACAGCAGCTGAAAATCTAACAGATCTACAGTTCAGGTTCCTAAAAAAGTCCACTTAGGCAGAAGGAACTAGATCACCTAAAAGAATCGGTTGCAAACAATCTTCAGAAAAAAACAAAAGAAGGTGCTTTTTCCTTAAATTTCAATATATGAAATAACAAAACGTCTACTCCAAGAGTAAAAAATCCAAGGCAATCTTGTTTCATTTCCTTTACTCTACGTTTTTAATCGAAGACCAGGTTCTTGAACCAAACTCTTAAACTCATTACTGTGCAGAAGCGTGGCCCTCAGGAAATACAGTATCAAAGTGCAAAAATAATTTGATTACAAATGGTTGAAAGCAATGAACTGGCAAAATTCTCATAAAGCAATACAGTCAAAATTGTAAATCAGTCCTTTTGTCATTCTGGCCGTTGAGAAAAGCCGAGTCCAGCGCAGAGAAATTGGTTTTGTGTTTAGTCCATGACTCAAAAACATTCATGTCTTTATTTACAGAAGACCAGTATCAACTGTAAACAATGTAACACAGACCCAAAATCAGCTAAGCAAGCACCACCCTGAAAGAATGGCAATTATTTTTAAATTACAAATTGATGATTTGCAAATTGATTACAAGCTGAGGGAAACTTGGTGACTGCATGAAAATTCTCTAGAGCATCTGATAAAACTTCATTGGAATAAAATCCAAACCTAGAGTTACTACTAAATTGATTTTTTAAATATTGTCTTATTACAGAAGAAGTGTAGGTTGCAGCAGTTCGGGATGAGAATATGATCATTAGTAGCACAGAGTAGTTGGAACAGCACATTTCAAGTCCTAAAACAAAATCAAGGCCTGAATTCATACAGGGGACTTAAAATTATCATGGTGATAATGGTGAGCTGACAATGTTACTGAAAAAGTATCTTAAAAAGGATAACTGAAAGGACTGAAAAATCTAAGAGACAGGCTAGAGATGTTTGATGTTGCTCCTGAATAGTGCCATTGGAGAATTTATCTAGGTTTTGTCGCATGTGCAAAAATACAGGCTCTGTCAGTCCAAAGAGACCTGTATGGTGAGACAGACTAAATTGTCCCCTGGAGTAAAGTAGTCCTCGATTTACTTAAACTGACTAGGAAGATGTATATATTAATTCTAGACTATTATTTAAATTTTCCTGAGATAGCATTACTAGATGGTACTGCAGTTAAACAGGTGATTATGCAAATGTATTTTTGCTAGACATAGAATATCTGGCATAGTGTTTAACACTGGGACACACTTTACTAGGGAGGACTTGAAACAATTTGCAGTGAAATATGTATTTACCAACATGATGATCTTTAAATGGCTATTGTAAAAAAATCTGGATCCAAAGAACACGAACATATTTAATTTAAGCCTCATGAAGTCTGCCTATGCCCTTCAGTTTCTGTCATCTCAACAAAAAAAAAATATTTATGGTTTCTTACAAGAGTTAAGCATCCCTAGACAAAATTTACTTTCTTGTGGAAAAGGTAAGCAAGACATCAGTCACTCCTTTGCTATGTGTCTTCATGAGCTGAAGAAATACCTGACCATGGCAGGCTGGTATGGTACCCTGACCATGGCAAGTGAGTATGCAGGTTTTTTTGTGGAGACCCCTGGATAAGTGCCCCTGCGGAACAAGCAGAATGACAGGGACAATATAGTGAATAGGCAGATTCATTAACAAAATTGCCCTGTGTCATAGCTACCAGGGCAGTTACCTGCTTGTTCTCTTTCTGGCTTGATTGATTTTACTCCTTTGAGCATCTACCAGTTCTGGGGCTCTAAGGGCTAGGTCCATAATTGTCCTGCTTTTAAGCTAGATGTTGGGCGACAGAACCTCTGTAAAAATTGTTTTAAAATAGTGGATTAGGCTGAATTCTGGACCACTGTTCCTCTCTTGTGATTCTGTAATCACTGGCTTGACTGGCTTCTTTTTAAAATAAGATACAGCCTTACCTTTATGTTTCTCCTATGTTTCTCTTTGTTTCCCTTTAACATAACACAGGTAGATGAAATGTGTTCTGTCATCTACCAAAGTTGTCTGTATCAGCATGGCTTCCCTCAATAACTTTCTTTCAAAAAAGAGAACTCTTTTTTTTTTAAATCCTCCATATTTCTTCTCACTTCAAACCACCTACCTGGACACCAAACTAAGATATCAGAAGCCACAAAGACAGGTAGTCTGGTGAAATATTTATCTTAAGCTGCTGGTTTACTTAGTTGCTTAAGGAGAAGACCAAATAGGACAAGCAATAGAAAACCTCTGTTCAGAAGCCCCATGGCCGTGTTAGTGCATAATCATGCCCAAGCTTAAAATACTGTGAGAAGGTGGTGGAGCATGACATCACCCAACTTACCAAGTAGCCTGTGAAGCAGGACACCCTCCTGTTAGGTAAAATGTTTCAGTTTGAAACCTGTCAGCAGAAAAGGGAAAAAAAAACCCAGCTCGTCTACTTCATGTGTACGAGCTCAAATCACTGGGCTGTTACGAAACAGGTGGATAGCACCGCTGCTACTCTCATTCTTCTAAGTGGAAGAAGCCAGTCGTTGCTCCCTTTCCATGTTTGTGCTTTGAACATACCTATGAGATCTAAGTCAGCAGAGACCTTGCAGGTTTAGTAGTGAATTTTCATGGTGTTTAGATCAGAAATATCTATCTATCTATCCACCTTGTTGCTTAAAGAGCAGTGAGGGTACATTCATGGGAAAATAGAGATCCTGGAAACTTATTTCATGCATTTGACCTGCCAAAGTTATCAAAAGAAGTAGTTAAATCTTTAGGAAGCATAATCATTGACTGTTGAATGTAGGCACTTCTAGAATTAATCTGCACCACCCTGAGGCTTACGTGTCTGAGAGTCCACCTTCAGCACAGAATTTCCAAAACTTTTTGCTTTTGGCAAAATAACTTAGAAAATGAATGAAAGAGGAAAGCAAAAAACACTTTTATTTGTACACTTGAGAACTGTAGGGGCATAGGTATAACGTTAAAGGCTTCATTACAGGTAGTCAGGAAAAAGGGCATTTTTTTCCTTTCAGAATTAACGGATAAACGAACAATAATGGAAAATCTAATTTTGTTTTGACCAATCTATCTTTCTTTTCCAGCAAAAAAGAAAACCTGAAATATTCAAACTTTGTTAAGACCAAAAATAAGTATTTTGCTCTGGGGCTATTTAGCCTTTTTGTTTAAGCTTCATTTTAAATGAAGAATATATGCTTGAAACAGATAATACAAGTGCTTTATTTTTAAATATCAAAAGTGGTTTAATTCTTGACATTCTTGACAACATTTTCACTGTAAAAATTTCAAAAAGAAATATCTGAATTTTTTTTTAACTGCTCATGGTTTTTTTTTTAGATGAAGCTCTGGGGCAAATTCTGCCTTTTAAAAAAAAAAAAATCATTTACCTTACAAAAAACTTCAAGTTTTTGAGAAAATTACTAATTGTCAAGAGCCTTTTGCTTGGCTCTGCCAAAGAAACAGAATCAGTACCATTCCACTGCTACCATAAGATTGTCTTTGTGGTACTGTAGCTGCTAAAAATAAAATTACTTTTTGAACTAAAAGTCTTAAGGGAGCTATTGCAATAAAGAACCAAAACAGCAGATGTTACCCAGTGTAAGTACTGGTAAGTATCAACTGAAAAATAACACACAAAGATAATACAAGCACTTAAGCATTAGGAGATACAAATAAGCACAAAAGTGTACGCTATTTTCAAGAAAATATGGTACCCAAAGGCACTAATCGACTCTATGGACTAAATAATGTATTTCGCAGTGTAAAAACAAAGCCTTTATCAACTTAAAGGAGTACAAAAGAGCATCAAAAGCCACTAGCTCTTTTTTCTTCCACTAAATAGCAAAATTGATGAAAAAACAATTTTTAAAAGAAAATTTTATTCCGATGACACTTATGCTACAGTTTTTAAAAAAAATATAATTAGGGAAGGCAAGTGAGGAGAAATTTTAAATTAGAAACATTTAATATTCCCCTTATGCTACTGGAAAAGTTTTATCACAATAACAGTCATATAGTAGTCATCTTTACTGGCTCCAAACTCATAGAATCATAGAATAGTTTGGGTTGGAAGGGACCTTTAAAGGTCATCTCATGCCCAAATGACGTTTTTGGA
Organism: Larus michahellis; assembly: GCF_964199755.1. Taxonomy (NCBI): domain Eukaryota; kingdom Metazoa; phylum Chordata; class Aves; order Charadriiformes; family Laridae; genus Larus; species Larus michahellis. The sequence continues at coordinate 87,459,772 of NC_133898.1, forward strand.
AAACTGCAAGACAAAACTCAAGACTGAGTTTGCATGTTTTTTAAAAGTACTATTTCAGTGGAAGTTTGGCTAGAGGTATGCAGATTGTAATGACACTTTCTTGTTACATGAAGCACTGCTTAAGCCAAAAAAAAAAAAAAACAAACAGAAAAACCAAACTAATTTAAGGATTAAGTTTTAAGATTTGTTGCTTTCAGCAAAAAACAGTTACGACAAAAATCAGAAACCTAGAAGGTGGATCTTCTGCTGGCATACTTCAGGTTGTATATTTTCCTACTAGATGACCCTTGTTAAGGAGAATAAATAGGTAAAGTATTTAGAACATTGCAAGCGCATGGCAAAGCCCAACAGGAGACTCCTTGTGTCAGAAGGGATGTGAACATATGAAAGGAACTTCTGGGAACTAACTATTTTGTGTCCTTACCACAAAGTTCACACTGTGACTCAAGCTTTTCCACATTTCCACCGTAACTCTCGGTAACGCACTCACACTAAAACTAGAAAACTAGGTCATTTTTTTAATTTTTTTTTTTAAGGGACCTTAAAGATCATCTGGGTCAAACTCCCTTGCCATGGGCAGAGACACCTTCCACTAGACCAAGTTACTCAAAGCCCCATCCAGCCTGGTCTTGATCACTTCCAGGGATGGGGCATCCACAACTTCTCTGGGCAACCTGTTCCAGTGTCTCAACACCCTCACAGTAAAGAATTTCTTCCTTGAATCTAATCTAAATCTACCCTCTTTCAGTTTAAAACCATTACCCCTCATCCTATCAGTACAGTCCCTGATAAAAAGTCCCTCCCCATCTTTCCTGTAGGCCCCCTTAAGGTACTGGAAGGCTGCTATGAGGTCTACCTTACCAATGAGAATTTCCGCTCTGTGCACACAAGCACTGGTAGACAGCCAGTTGCACACAAGAGAGAAATATAACAGCTATCATGGTGGAAAAGAAACGTTTTTAAAGGAAACACAGGACATGGGTTAAGCAGGAGCAGAATTAGAGGATTTACATTTGCATGGCTCTTCCTTTTGTTCCCTTCCTCCCAAAAGACAGCTTCTCATTAGGGCTCTGGAGTGCAGACTCAGAGCTATGAACTGGTGGTGGGTAGTAAATGGAGGCTGATAATCAGAGCAGGCTGGTACTTGGGTTGAGTACTGATTAAGAAGAACTGATCCTAATGGCTTAAGTGGTTCAAAGGGTTTAATAGAGGTCTTTCTCTGTGAACTGAATTTCACTCTTGTTGAATGTTATGAGCCTAAAAATATAATACAAAGTCAAATGGAGAAGCTGGAAGAAATTTCTTGTGAACTGTGCTCTAACTTGGAGAAATGAACAGGAAGCAAAAAAATAGGAGGGGATTTGTTCCCTTTCTCCGTACCTTTTTATTTCTTCCCCCCTCCTCTACCTTATGCACTACAGGCCTGCACACACTTTCCAGATAAGAGCCGGGGTCTATGACAAAAAGTGAACAACAAATTAGGAACATGGGAAATCTGATAAATGAAGATTGGCCTTTTTTCCATTTGCCTATTCAGTAATTCCCTATTTTAAATACACAATATTGAGTAACTCGCAGAGGCTTCGGAGTATGTATGAGAATGACTTTCCAACAGCGACAGACAAGATTCAGAATGAAAAAATTCACTGCCAGGCAAGAAAAATTTGCAATAATTTTCTGTAATACAAGCAGACTTTTTTAGCACTTTTATTGCAGAAGCAATTCTAAATAACAGAGCTTGTCTTATAATAGCATTTCTATAATAATGGTGTTTTATAACAGAAGTGCTATTATTACAGAAATGGTATTATAATAGTAGCATTATTATTGTAGAATCTTTTCCGTAACAGGAGTGCTAAATAAGCCCGTTTGTATTATAGAAAATGATTGCAAACTTCTTCCATGGTGCTGAAAATGCCTAAGCCTTTACGTCTAATGTGATCCAGATTTTAAGAAGGTTCATAAAAGTTTAAAAAAATCTTTCAAAAGGAATCCATGCTGCAGACCAACTGAAAACCCTGGCATGGCTCAGCAAATGGTATATCTGTCACCAAATTTAAAAATCTAGCTCGAAATTGAAACCAAAAGTGGTTCAATGCAGAAGTTAGCAGAACATGTGTTTGGGAAGAGTAAAATATTTTAAGTGCTGGAATAACGCACTAAAATGTTGGAATATCATCTGAGGTGATAAAAAGATGTAATATTCAATAACAGTTATACAGCAAAAATGCTTTGGAAGAAATCTTATATCTATATCAACTACATTAATATAAATTTCACTCATCATTCAATAAAGTATATATTGCTTTGCCATATACTTAGGAAGCATTCATCTAAAGAATTTAACTGTATATATAGGAAATGAATAAGTAAATTTTAGTTTATAAAATTCAACTTCTTTTTATTAAAGTTATCTGGTAATACTTCAGTGCTGAGATTCTAGTGTAGTATAGAAGACAGAAAGAATTTAAGTTCCAAAGCTACTGACCTTTTTAACATTAAAATAAAATTCTATATACTTCTAGGTTGATACAATCAGATTATACCATCTGGTTAGGATGGAGTCTATGAAACAGTAAAGTAAGAAAATTCAATAAACTCATATCCTCTGCAGGCATTTTTACATTTTTTAGACTGTCATGAAAGCTTTAGATGTGTGTTTGTATGAAATGAACTTATTTTATTATTGATTTCAGGCAGAAAGGAGTTTTGCTGGATCTTCTTTTGCAGCTGGCATTGCTATACAGAGCAGTTTTCTTTACAGCAATGGTCCTCGCTCATAATCACAAATGAAAATTTTCATGAACTATCTTTTTTTTGAGATTGAAAGTTAATGTACGACACAGAAAGATATAGTTTATAATGCACATTTAAGAAATAATTCTAACATAATAAAATAAAAATGAAAGTTATTGATTAGCTTTTTTAATTAAGTTTCTGAAAAACACATTGGTGCGCTTACAACCCATGTAGTCAACAGAGACTATATATTCACTCCAAAAATAATCGTAAAAGATTTGCAAAAATGATCTTGCAAAAAAAAAAAAACCCACAAAGCGAACCCTAGGTCTGCTGCTTCCTCTGTGTTTATGATTATGATGTTTAATCGCAGGAGCAAATATTCTTAAGTTCAAGTCCCTCGCCTCATCCAGGGTTTAGTTCTGCACACACTGAAGCTGAGAATCACTCAGCCTCTCTGAAAGGTGCATTGCAAATATTGCTCTTTCTCTAAAGCTCAGCAGAGTCTTTCCTCTCCCTACACTTGGATTTCTCTCTCTCTCTCTGATTTTTAATTCTTCCCACTCACTAGTTAGTCAGGTTACCAGCAAAGTTCATCACACTCTGCTATTTCTTCTGTTGCTCCTACACGCGTCTTATTTCACAGGCTGCCTTGTGTTTCAATACCAAATAACCAAAGTTAATACACCAGCTGTTTAACTTCTCATTCAAATTACTGGAAAGTTCTGCCAGTTCCCCTATGTCAAAATGCTACTAATGGTGCAGGATTAGTGATGATGTTTTCAAAGAGCAAAGTTGTAATTGATACCAGGTACGTTCTTCCAGTGCATCTTGTTTCCCTGTTTTTACATTATGTAGGCTCTTTGGAGCATGAAATGTCTATTTCTGTCTTTCTCATAGGAAAGAATACACATTTACTTGTTAAGAAGTGACAAAGAGAAATCAGGGCGAATACCAGAATGCCGCATTCTTCCCAAATAGCCTGTTGGCAGCACCTTATGCAGGGAAGTTTCTGAAGTACCCACTCATGCCATGCTCTCTCCTGCCAATTCTCTCGTGCTTTCCATAGCACCAAAATCATTGGTATTCTTTTCAAGCATGTGCAGTTATCCAGCAAAATACTTTTCTCAAATATTTCATTTTGTTTTGGCAACTCTGGACATACGTGCTACACTCGGCTGCTGCAAGTTCAGCCCATGCCTAGCTTAAGCCACTGTTTTATTATCCCCTCATACTTTTTTTAAACTCTTGACACACAGATTTATAAATTAGGAAATGAAAGTAAACGCCTAAGATTTTTCACAGTCTGTTGATGTAATACTAGCTAGCAAAACAATATGCTCTCCTTACCAGGCTTCCTACGACCCATAAGCAAATCCAATTCAAAATGAGATCACGGTACAGTGACCTCATTCTGAATGTTACCTTATGCTTTTGGCAGCCCAGAAGAAAACACCCCTAGCTCTTGTGCTGGGTTTCGATCTCTTTGAATTTCTCCAGGGGTTTGAATATCTGCTGAAAAGCTCTCTGCAGCTCTGAATACACCAAAAGAGGAAAGGGAAGCAAATGTCGGGGGGGGGGGGGGGGGGGGGGGGGAGGGGGGGGGGAGGAGAAGGGAGGGGTGTGAAAAGTGGGGATTAGTTGATGAAAAAATGTCAAGCTGCCTGCAGTGGAGGCAAGAAGGGGTCGAGGGTAATAAAGCCAATTAGCGGAGCAGAGGATAAGAAGCCATATTTGAAATAAAGGAGTGATAATTTTAAGCAGCAAGGGAGAGATTAGAATACAGAAGTGCTAATGGTATGCAGTTTGGGAAGGAGATGGTAAAGTACTGGATTGAGAAAGACAAGACGAAACCAAATACAAACCCTAACATTCTTCCTAGATGCTTAAATTAACGCTCCTTTATTTCTGTACTAGCCACTGCACTGAATGATGCACAAATTATACAGATCGCCTGATTCCCTTGTTTTCTTTGCTTGCAGTAGGAGTCTTGCACATACGAATGTTTCTTGCTCATTTCCAAGCAACTTCTTTCCTTTGTCTTTTATAATAAACTGATTTACTAGAATTCCTCTTGACTAATTTCCTTCTATTTTGCATGGTCTTACAAATATTCAGTGTCAAGTATTACTTTAAAATAACCCTATTTTCTATTTTGAAGAACATCCTATAATTACTCATTTTATTTTGTAGGCTATTTGCTGGTACATTACTAACTTGTTTCCATATTTTACACAGCTTGCTACTTGATAATAACTGTGCAGAGAGGGCACAATGCAAAATTTAGGCTTAATTTAGATTCTGCTTATATTATTCTTTCTTTTTTTTTTTTTTTAATACTTCAGTCACTGAACACACTGGCTTTGTTTTTCAGCTGTGTTAATGGTCTTTAAAGAATAGGATATATGCAAAACACCACAGTCCTGACTGCTTTCTAAAGTAACTTTCACTCCCGACACTTTCAGTCTACATCAAGGGCACACCTGTAACATAAATTTATAGCATTTAAATACCTAACAGCATTTTTGTTGGGCTTTACTCACACATTTTGAACACTATATTTGGAACTTAGATAAATTTGCCTCCCCTTTTGTTGTACTCCTACTCAGATATAACTAGCTTGAACGCAAACAATCAAGGATTCAAAGCACATAGTATTTGTTAGTGGATATATACCAAGGCTGAATTCTGTATTCCTAAAATTAAAACTCAGATTTACTTCAGCAGGATCAGCATTCACCCCACGAATACAGCATCTCATGTTCAGTAGAGAAGCTAGTATAAAATTCCTGTATCAGAGTGATTCTTTGCTAGGGAAAAGTCTAAAAAATTATCTTAAGCTGAAATAATGTCAGAGGTGTTTTGTACAAATTGATTACTTGGGTAGTAAAGAATCACCATGAGTCAGAAGTAACCACCTATAGTTTTAAAAGAATTCTCACATAAAATTGCTAGTCTATTAACCGTGGTATGCAAATGACCATTTAAATCTGCCTTCGTACAAGGAAAAGGGAGATGGCAATATAATAGCAATTCATTAAAATGTCTCCACAGGTGATCTGGGAACTAAAGACTAGAAAGTATGACTTCTTTATCAAACAAACTGTTACAAATTAAAATGATGAATATGTTAATAAACACATAGAGCACCAGAAAGCAGAGCTTTTATAAAGAGAATTGATGCTTCACAAATCTATTAGACATTTTTAAGACATATGATATGAGTGATCTCTTGGATATATCTATTCCTAACCAAAGGATTTGTCCTGGTTTGAGGTAAAACAGAATCAACTTTTTGTTCAGTAATTTTACCTCTTAGCTAGGCCTCTTCTAACTCTCTGAAATTAACAGCATATTGTGTTGAAAACAGTTCGTTCTTAGAGTGATTAAGACCAATGTTTACAGTTTGTGCCAAGGAAAGGTACGCAGAGAGGCTCTTGCTTGTACTTATTGCCATAACAACCAAGGTCAGCTAATTTCGTTACTTGCCCCGTTGGAGGGTCAGAAGCGGAAAAGCATAGAGGGGTCCAACCTGCAGGGAGGAGCAGACAGGACAGGTGACGCAAAATTGACCAACAGGTTATTCCATCGCATCTGCCCCATGCTCAGTATAAAAGCTGAGGGATCAAAGGGTCAGCTCTCTTTCTTCAATGGCCGATGTCTGAGGAGGACCCTGGGAGCTTGATAAGGTTTTGTATATATTGTATCTATTTCATTGTTTCCTTTTTATTTTATTATTAATATTTCATTAAAGTAGTTCAGTTCCTTCTAAACTTGTAAATCTTTTTATCTCTCCTCCTCCTCTCCATGTGTGAGAGGTGGGGGGGAGAGCATCTGTCATCTCATCATTGGCCAGTTTGTCCAAAACCATGATAGGATTTAAAAAGCAAACAGCAAAAACTGAAGGATAAAATAGAAGGTACTTCTAGAAATTCATAATTGATTAAAAGACAGTAAACAATATTCCAGATGAACAGAGGCTATTTAATCTTACATTAAACCTAATCTTAAAAATGGGGCAAATATTGAGGTGAAAAAGCAATGGGATGACCTAACATTATTCACCATACCATATTTTCTGCTGACTACAAATAGTTACAGAAAGAGTACAGAATTACACAATAATTTAGACTGGAAGGTCGTCTGTTGCCACCTAAAGCAGCACCATTTTGAAGTCAGATCAGGTCGGTCATAGCCTTGGCTGGCTCAATTTTGAGTATCTGCAAGGATGACAGTTACAAAACTTCTTTGCAACCTGTTCCAGCATTTGATCACCCTTGACGGAACAAAACAAAACAAGACAAAACAAAACAACCTTTCACAGTCTAATTGGAATTTCCCTTCTCACAGCTCTGATCTTTTCACTGTGCACCTCTGAGAAGGGTCTAGCTCTATGTACTCTGTAATGTCCCACTGGTAGTTCAAGCCAGTGGTAAGGCCTTCCCTGGGCCTTTTTTCCATACAGCCAAATAAACTCACCTTTTTCAGCTGCTCCTTCTATGTCATGTATCCTTTAGCGGAGCATAAAATTGGGCACTGTACTCCAGTAATGCCAAAAGTGCTGAACAGAAAGGAAAAAAATGCTTCCCTCCACCTTTGGACTATGCAGTTGGCATTCACTGCTGCAAGGGTACCATGCTGACTCATATTCAATTTGTCCACCAGGACCCCCAGGCTCTTTCCTACAAAGTTTCTTTTTATCCAGTCAATACCCAGCAAATTCACAACACTGAGTGACCCACTGATAAAACAGAGGATGGATTTCAAAGCAGTTGATATGAAGAACATAGATGTAAAAATCAGAATAATTTAAAAAAAACTATGGTGGATTTTAAACTTTCTTGGTTGCTCCTCAAGAAATATTTTGAAGACACTGCAGATAATTCACAGAATCACAGAACTGTTTAGGTTCTCTTCTTAAGGCTAAACAATGCCAGCTCCTTTAGTCTTTTTAAGTGTCATGAAAGGTGCTCCAGTCCCTAAATCATCCAGAACTGGACCCAGCAGTCTAGACGTGTCTCACCAGTGATGATTAGAGAACAAGGATCACCTCCCCCAGCCTTCTGGCAATGCTCTGCCTAATGCAGCCCAGGATGTTGTTGTCCTTTGCTGTGATAATGCATTTCTTGTTCATAGTCAGTTTGCTGTCCACCAAGACCCCAGTGTCCTTCTCTGCTGGGTTGCTTGCCAGCTGGTCAGCCACCAGTGCGTACTGGTGCCTAGGGTTACTGTTTCCCAGGCTTGGTATTTCCCTTTGTCAAACTTCATGCGGTTCATGTCAGCCACATTTCTTCAGCCTGTCCCGGTCCCTCTGAATAGCAGCACACCGCTCAGTTTTGTATCATCTGCAAACTTGCTGAGGATACACTCATCCAGGTCATTAATGAAAGTGTTCAATGGTAGTAGCCCCACTACCAACCCCTGACGAACACCACTAGGCACCTCACTACTGACTTGCTTCCAGCTGGACTTTCTGCCACTGATCACAATCCTCTGCACCTGTGCACTAACCTAACCCATACTTTGCCAGCTTGTTTATGTGGAGCTGATGTCAAAAGCCTTACTAAAGATAAATATCGATTGTTCTCCCCTCATCCACCAAGCTAGTCAGGCAGTTCAATTCCATGGTCAGTGGTCATAAAGAAGGTAGAAAAATAAAAGAAAGAAATTTACAGTAAAACAGAAAACATCACTGTGCACTATTCAAGAAACACATCTACTTCATCAATATAGCATGTAACTCTGATCTGTCTTTTTTTAGGAAAAAAAAAAGAATAGCAATAGAAAAGTAGAAAAAGGCAAGAACAGTCACAGGCATGGTAGTGATTTCAAATGAGAAAAAACTAGCAGACTAGGACCTGACATAGAGGGCATGACTGAGTGGCAATACAATAGAAATCCAAAGTCATAAACAGAGGGAAAAAGAGGAGGTTGCAATAAGTCATTATGTCTCATAAAACTAAAACTATCAACACTCAGTGACATCATCAAACAATAGACTTTTTTAAAAATAGAAGTACTGCTTTGTACAATGCATAATATGCTGTGGAGGTGCAGTTTTTCTTTCTGAATCTGTAGAAGCCAAAAGCATAAGTGGCTTCTGAGAAGGATGAGACTAGTTGATGGAGAATAGGTACATTGGTACAACTGCAACCTCTCCCTCACGCGAGCCCTAAAGTTGTGTTTGTTGGAAATGCTAGAGTCAGAGAAATTCTGTATGATCTTATTGTCTTCCTTAAGTATCCACTACCCATCAGCGTTATAGACAATATGTTACTCTAGGTATACCTTTGATATGACTGATGTATTTCAACCATTCTTATGTTACAATTATTCCACATTAACTAGACCTATGAACCACAAAGAATAAAAGTTACAGTACAGCACCTCTGGTTTAATGACTATAACTATTTGGTAAGGTTGTTTTTAGGGCAGCTCCTCAGAATAAAATTACCTGCCTTCACATAATGCGCCTAAAACTATAGTCTTAAACTACTATCATGCATGGCAGGTGCTCTGATAGTAGGTCCTTCAGAGACTTGATATAGATTATTGTTGGATAACAGAGAAGGATGAGGGATGGGCATGGGAGCGGACCTTTCACAGTCATGGATCTGTGATGAGTAGTGAGGACTCTAGAGTAGAACAAAAAAGAGATTCTATGGATATTTCTGTCTGTAGCTAAAGGACTCTCTAATCTCCTCTCATTCACCCCTTACTTTCAGCTACTTAGTCAACGACCTAGCTTTAGAATTGTTAAAACATTGTTTAGCTTTGGAGTCATGGAGTGGGTTCAGATGTCAAAGCACCCCACGCATGTTCCATATCTACATCTTGCCTATTTTCGATAATACTCCATATTTGGTGGCTACAAACTCGAGGGTAGAGAAACTAAGAGAAATGCAATGTACATATGACAGAATGTTCTCCCACCCATTCCAGGGGAATGCAGTTCCATACAGTTTAAACTCCCACCTGAAATACCATTCAGCAAATAACGAAAATAAAATAAATTTTAAAAATTCACAAATCCCTGGAATTATTTGGCTGAGATGTTTTTAACAGAATACTTGTTCCAAGATGCTAATATTGAGGAAAAAAAACCTGTATATCTAATAACTAAAAAAAATCAAATTATGAGATGCACAAGGACACCACCTTAGTATAAATTCTAAGAATTTGATGTTATATAGATTTCTCCTGACATAAAGAGTAATGTTGGATTTTTCCTTGCTCCCATAAAATTGATTTATAATTTAAGATCCACATTTCATAGTTTGTCAGTTGGAAGATAGTTCATGGAAAAGCTCTTTGGGAGTTTTACCAGGGCATCTTATTCTTGCTGACAAGCAGACTCCAGCTACGTGAACCCGATGTTTCCTGGGTTTTGGGGGAATTTGCAGTACCTCTCTCAACCAAGTTTCCTTCAGGGATTAGTCTGCAGTACAGTTTCTTTACCCCATCTCCAAGGTGCAGTTCATGGTCCATTTACATAGCCTCCTCCCTTATTATGCAAACTAGCTTTCTTATTTTCCCTCTCCTTATCACTTTATCTTCTATTTAAGGCTAGGAATTTCACCAGCTATCTGACCTTCCTCCTAATTATTCTCTTATACTCTTCCACATGAGTTGGAGAAAATGTGGTCTAGGAGTCAGCCAGCATGACGATGCCCTAGCTTTACTGAATAGACAATTCTGTAAGTCTTACGTTAAGATGCCAAAATTTACTGAATGTATGTCAACAACTATAGATAAAATTGATGTACTAAATTGGCCAATGGAATTGCACCATGAAAAAAATTGTCTTTGGAATGTCTGGTGGAAACCTCCCACTAGAGGTATTAAGCACACACACACACAAAAAAGAATTTTAAAATACTACTGTCCCTTTTCTCTCCATCTGCAAAGTAAGTTGGTTCAGTCACTGATGTGTGTGATTCCTCTCAAGGAAGTTATACTACTCAAACACTATAAAACCCCTTTGTGTCACATTTAAATAGTTCCACAAAGAATTTCTCACACCCTTTCAAAGTATATTTTTTAATCATAGGTGTTCTTTTTAATCATTAACTTTTATTTTATAGTAAACTGCAACTTTGGAGTTGAAAAACTGATTTTATATTTTTCAGCCTATGTTTTCCTTCAGCTTGGAAACTAAAAAAGGGACCCCTTGTTTCATATTTCTGATCTTTTCATACATAAATAGTTTCTTTTCACTATTACCCCTTAGAAACTCAAATGTGAGTAAAGACACCAGTAGCTTAGGTATCATAGAAATTTTATGAGGATTCCTATCATTAACATCTATGCTGATAATACCAGTTAGTGCTTATTGTTTGTACTAGATATAGCATGCGTACATCAATTCATTTTTCATGCATGTTTCATTTTTAAGATCCTTCCTATATGTGTTACCACAACTTAAAATTCCAGTGAGCTCCTCCTAGTGAAACATTGTCTTAATATTCTGTGATGATAACGAGGAGAGAAGAGGTGGCAGCTCTTTCTTCACACTTAGGACAACTGGGCTTCTTGTACCTAAATCCCCAGCAGAGTTTCCCACATCTTAAGAAATTACACTTTCCTTGTCAAACTAGTCAGAAGGATTTCATGCAAGTACGAGATCATTATTTCAGCATCTCTCATCCTGCAAAGGAATCTTTTTACTGCCTGCATCTAGGCATTCAGTCTATAGATTAGTTAGACAAAAGCAGTCGGCTCCTTACTTTGCAGAACATACTGCTCTGGCTTGTTAAAGCACCAAAAAATAGGGCTAGAAAAGCATCTGGGTCAACAAACCTGGTCGCCCAACATAAAAAATAACCTGTCCTATACATCCCATTCATAAATGTATCAAGTTTCATACTAGAACTATTTATTTCTGTTATTCCTGTAGCCAGCAATTCCTGAACTGGTGTTCCAGAACTGTACATCTAATAATCACAAACCTAAAAATTTCCATCTTAAATTTATCCAAAAATAAAAAACACAACTTCTAAATTTTAAAACTCAACTTTTATTACCAAGTTTACAAGGCTAGCTGGTTATGTGAGCATACACTATACTTTTATGGCCATACCTTACAATGCAAGAAAATTAAAAGGGAATGAGGCTGTAAATGAAAAGGCTGTTATAGATGGATGTCTTCTAAGTGATATATGTGATAGAAGTGATTAGCATTAACTGATCTTCTTGAAGAATGTACAAGTATAATTCATTATAATGGCTTAGAAGTGCAATTAGTGAACTATAGTGTAAATGACACTGCTGTTCATAGACCTACCCATAAGAGTAATTATATTTTGAAAACTACTTAGTGAAAAATTGATTGAATGGGTCCTATGGGCATAGGTAATTGAGATAAAAATATGTAAACAACTGCCCATTAATAAGTTTTACAGCAAGTTTATATATTTACATGTTTAGCTAGTCTGGAAATATACAAAAGGAATCTGAATTTTCTGGTGTTTCAGTTTGAAGGCACATTTAAATGAAAAAATATTTTATGCCTTTGCAAACAATACTACTGATTATTCTTATGTTGCATAGAAAGATTCATTGTCATTTTCCCCTCGCTGTGGCCTGATACTTCAAAAATAGTGAAGTTCCGGGAAAAAAAACATAAACTCACTCCACTGTCCTCAATCATTTAACTTCAAGAAGCTTCTAGATCTGTAGCTTTAGTGTGGCACACGCTAGGTTAGAACAAAACCTGCCTAGTGATGGTTGCAGGGATTCCTGGGGCAACGGGAGCTATATTTTTTGTATGATAGTAATATAAACTATGTAGCAAACATATTTTGCAAAATAATAAGTTTTGACAGTATTTCATTCAGTACATATGTTCCTTTGAGAACTTACTGATAATATCTTATTGGCATTATTCCATTTCATTAATAAATACTAATTTCTTGTTCTTCTTGAGATGTCAAAAAAACTTTTATTTGATGCTGGGTTTTTTGCTTAAAGGTTGTGCTTTTCCTGAAGACCTGAGTGAATTAGCTAGCAAATATTTGGTTATTCTAAAAATAAAGGTTTAATTGACTTTGCAAGCATAGCAAATAGTTTTCCCCATAAAATTTATTTATCTGATTATTAGAAAGGCAGTGTTTTCAGCTACAACTTAACTTACTTGATGATTTAACACAGGAAACAAGGTCTCCCAAGCTTCATTTAAATGTGTAACTTCAAGGGTTAATTCTGGGAACAAACTTGATGCGGGAAGATATGAGACTGATCAAGACAAAAATTAATGCTGGATAGCAGTGGCAAAATATTTCAGTTTTAGGCCCACAGGAGTCCCAGTGCAAATTGTTCCTGTGAATCTAAACCCTTCATCAATCAGATGTAAATTACAGCATGCATGACTGGCTGCCTTTTCCATTCTGGAGTTCCCCACAGAGAACAAGAGAGCTAACTGCTACAGAGGCTCAACTAAACTGTAGTCTCTTTTCTGCTCCCTTGAGGATATATACCAACACATCAGAAGAGACAGCATTCACTTGTATTCCCCATCAGGAGATCTTACAGAATCATAGACAATGAGTCAAGCCAGCATCTTCTAGAAAAAATTATAATAAAGGGAACCAGGAAGGGGACCATGGGGGAGACATATACTGACACAACACTAAAAGCTTTCCTACTGAAAATACTTTTCTAACTACATGTCCAAGCTTTCCTTGAATAGCTGCCTCAGAGAAATCAAACCCCGCAAGAGGCTGAATACTCACAGAAGGAGAAATTCTTTATAAAGAGCAGGATCATAAGACTTACTCCCAGTATTCATGTGAAAGTGGCTGTCATAAACTCCCATAAGTAACAGGAAGGACAAAACCGGGTTTTTAAGCAACAAATTGAAAGTAGAGCTGTTGAAACACCTAATAGGGGGTAACTGAGCTACCATGCAGGAGAACGCTACCATTAATTGAATTTCAGCCACAGAGGGGAAAGCTGAAATTCTTGCTGTGCTTGCGATCTTCACTCCCCTAATTATGGGCAGAGTTAATGTATGAACAGACCCTATGATTTGCAAAAGCAAACCACAAATGTCAAGCTTTGTGAAGTAAAATCAGAAGACGACTAGAATATTTGAGAGAAGGTGCGGCTTAAGGTAGCATTTCTCAAAATTTCTAGAAAAGCATGACCTCCTTTTGTCTCACCAGTCTTCATGAAACTTTCTGAGTCAGCAGCAACTCAATTTCTGCAGCACAAACGCTGCTAACGACTAGCTGAAAGTATTTACACGAACTTACCCATCATAGAGCACTAGAGCTGCTGCTTAATTATAGGTAGTTAGCACTTAGATAGCTGAGGTAAACAGTTGCACCTTGTAATTATCTCACCTATTATCACCTCTCACTCCCAATACGACTGCCTCTGCAACCTATTTAGGAACCGTCATCTACTATTGGTTTAATAGGTACAGATCCAGGTTGGATGTGGCAGACAGGCCAATTTACTGCTCCCATCCTACAAGTCATTTGACCTTTCCATGTGTTTATTTCCTTCTCCACTCTTTGTTGGTCTTGCCTATTTATAAGCTTTCACAGAAATGAATTCTTGTATATCTTCCTATGTATGAGACTAGCGTCCGTGTTTCTCACAATCCATTATTAGCACTAACAGGTTCTCAGCAATGATGTTTCATAGAACTTCAGTTTTGTTAAATTATTTTATATAGGCAAAACAACATTTTTTTTTTGTTACAAAGTTTTAGAAGCTTTGTAGAAAGCATTCTGTTTATTTCCATACCTTTGCCCTTCTAAATTCTACTCATTCTTACAATTTAACTTACTGAAGTATAACATTGCTACCTGGGAACAAGATTGGGAGCTACAATTTTAATTGTTGTTAGGGTCTTTAGATCAAAGGTTTGGCATAGAGTCATAGAATGTGTTGGGTTGGAAGGGACCTTTAAAGGTCATCTAGTCGAACTCCCCTGCAGCAAGCAGGGACATCTTGATGTAGTTAAAGATGTCCCTGCTTACTGCAGGGGGGTTGGACTAGATGTAGTCTCCAGTTTTTAGAGAAGACTTATGTTGAGCCACCAAGAAACATAATGGCAGAAACTGAAGATATGTTTTAAGTTTTTTGAGTAAGAAACAAAAACAGAATATGCCTCTCTGTAATTATTTCCGAATACTACAGACCTTTATCTTTGCCTGGCAGCTGTCTAAGTCTGTGTGATATGCAGTGGTTACTGAAGCCCGGTTTCTAGTGGGCCAACATCTACATTATTAAACTCCTATCCCAACTAATGTTATTATTGTAAGGACTCTGCAGGAAGTCCAGTAACTGAAAAGGAAGAATATATGAAAGACACTGGCAATGCAAAGCTGAAGAGCTTTAGCTGTTGCTTTCTTTACTGTCCCTTCCCTGCACAAGTCCATGAGCTTTCATCTACTGAATCCAGAACACTGGATATTTTTCTGACTTTCCTGAATAAAATCCCTGCCTTTTTCTTTGTATATTTGACCTTCACGACTATTCCTATCTTTTTTGACTCAAAATATTAACTGCTTCCTAAGTCTGTGATTCTTCCTTCATTTGAGTTGATAAGAGCTATCTTTCTGCTGGGATAAGCAGTCCTCCCAGGATTCAAATGGGTGGCATCTTCTTCTATTTTCTTTAATTTTCTTTAACTACCTTGGAGAACTCCACATTTCTACATTTCATTTTCTACACCTCCAGGGCTTTTACTTCCCTATTTATTCACTTTTGATTCTCAAATTTAGTTAAGTTCTAAATCTGTGACCCCATGGAAGAAAAAGGGATGAAGCTTGTACTGAATGTGACTGTGTGAAGCATCTACTAACTGAAATTGCTTTGTTCCAAATTCTAAAACTTAAGGTCTTAGGTGAAGGCTTTAAGATAGAACCTTTTTGCAGAACAAAAAAGAAAAACCTGAAACCGAAACACACCAGCAGCACCACCCCCGCAAAAAACAAACAAGCAAACGACTTTTAATTTGAGATCAATTCATTAGGCTTCTAGAAAGGATCTTAACACTTGAAAAAGAATAAAAAGTTTACATTTTAGTAATTTTACTTATATATTATCACTGTTCTCCCTTTTGGCTGACATTCTAGAGGCTCAGTTCTGCCAGGAACTCTGATAAAGTGCTATTAATTTATCTCCTTTTGCCTAGCTACCGAAAGCAAAGCATCTTCTTGCTCCCCTCCAAAATCTAGCCACAGAGTCACTGCAAGCTGTCTTGTGTCCAAGATATCCCCCTTCAGCCTTTGCATTCTTTTAGCTGTCAGCCTAGATCCACAGTGCCTCCTGAGTAATGACAACAGCAGCAGCTCATGAGGTTCAAGCATATACATCCCCCTTTGCTGTTCTTCATTAGCTCTACAGCCACTTCACTCTAATTTTCCACATAAAATAAAATAAAATAAAATAAAATAAAATAAAATAAAATAAAATAAAATAAAATTGGATTTTAAAGACCTACATAAATCACCTTCGGAATATAACAATAATAAAATTAAACATGTGCAAACAAATTGAGTATTTTATATTTTCCTCATCAGATGTAGTATCCTGTGATGTCAAAATGATCTTTAATGAGCAAAGAGAAGCTGCAAAAGAGAACTACTACTTTCCTCAATTTCTCCTAAAATACTCTCATCAAAGATTCTCTACAAAGGCTCATACAGAACATGTAGGAAACATTTATTGAGTTCAGAATATGACTGTTATTCAGTTTTCCAATCATTAAGGACAAATATGTATGTATTTGTATAGATATTTTGGTATTTTTTGCCATACTCCCATTAAATTCCTTTTAAATTTTTTTAAGATCATAATGAAATCTTTTACTTAGTGTGTTGCCTACATTTCCTAAAACTATTATTACTCTCTACTTTCAAAACAATCTTTTTAATGATACTTTCATCTCTAGGTACTGAAGAGAAAAAGTTATTAATTCCTTTAACAACTTAGACTAAGAGATACTGTCTCAACATTTGCCTCAACACCAGGAAAACTGTTATCTGTATGCCATGCTCATTTACCTTATAAAATTGTCATCAAGTTTATGTACAACAGAAGTGGATATTCCCTTGTTTTTGTAAATAATGCATGCTTTAAGAACGGAAAGTGCAAAACTGAACTCAGGAAAAATCTAAAGGAAATCTATACAGTCTTTGAGCTCTGAGGTTTATATGTCTCTATCTTTTCTTCTAGGGTTAGGAAATCAACAACTTTCTCTGATTTTTTCAATTGTTGTATATGTATCATGCTTACCCTGTCCAGGAAAACCTTTGTATCAGAATCTCTCTCGAGGTAATCATGCTTATATAATACAAACCCAGCATTTTCCATATGCAATACCAGAGGTTTTTCCCTTTCAGCAGATTTGAAAATAGCTGCTAAATGACTACTCATTTTGCAAGGGTTGATAACATTTTCAGTTTTAAATAGACTACATGAATTAGGCAAGAAATGCAAAGAACATACAGCAAGCGACAATGCACTGCAATAAGAGATCTTTAGATGAACTGCTTAATCATCGATGGTCCTATGTATTTGTTCCCCCCCATCCCAGGATAAAGTGTATTTCCCTAGAAAACTAGCAGAAGGCCCAAACTCAAGGCACAGTACTGCATCAACACCTCTGATTTTAGAACCATAATTTCTACACTGGCAGATTTCACTCAAAAAAATCCCTAGTTGCAACCACTAACCTTTCAGAAGTGACCCAAACTCCAGAGGTTTTATCAACAGTTCAAGAAAACGGGTTACTACTGAATAGTTCACTGTTTGTATATTTTTCGCTGATGCTCAAATGTTTCAGCAAACCATTTCTTTGTCAGCTCTTGACAAGGTAGTCAACTATATGACATGGCTTCATAAAGATAACTCTGAATGGATGAAACAGCATCCACTACATTATAGAGAAAATCAGCTACAAGATCTGCCCGATGATGCATACAATCTAACCACGTTTCCATTAAGGGAAGAGGTTTGTTGTTACTTTTCTTTACTAGCGCTTGGTTTGACGTGACTCAGATTTTAAGGATTTTGAAACCATTTACTTTACAGTTCATTGTTACAATATTTGCCTCTTAAAATTCCAAAATTATTGCAATTAACACTTTTATTCATAAATTTTACCACAGACTTGCAAAATTCTACTAACGGCTTCCGTTTAGGATCCATTCTCAAAATGAATATTGCATTTTTGAAAGCCGCTCCGTTATGATCAACTTATGTTTGCTCCTGATTTAATGGGGTATTGCTTAGGATACCTACAATACTAAAGATACAAGAAACTATAAAAATAAACTGAAGAAAAATAGAAGTACATAGTTTTACATAAAAAAGAAAAATAAATCCACTGCTATTTTTTCATTAAGAAAAGTTATAAAAATTATGCTTATTTCTATTAAGGAACAATATAAGAAATCACAGGTGTATTCATAACTGTGAGACTTACAATCTGAATAAAAAATTTGTGCGCAATTATCACAAGCTACCGAAAGCTGTCACACAAACACACCCTCCTCTCTCAACCTTTCTCCCACTCTACCCCGGCCCTGAGAGAAGCACCAACCCTAAAGCAAGTCCCTACAGTGAACATAGACCTGAAGTCGCTCACGTACACTTTACTCAAGAAGCTGGATGTAAGCCAGCTCCAGTCTGGAAGCAATCTAAGCACGTTCATACAGTGTCGCATGCAGATTTATAAGCCCTGCCTCTCAATGTTGATGTTCCCCATGATGTTCACTAGAGGCTTTGCTACTGTTATTTATTTTATTTGGAAGGCACTCAGACGCAATGGTGATGAGCCGCAGCACAAAACCCTGTGAGAGAGAGTGAGAGAGTGTGAGACAGAGATGAGAATGAGAATAAAGACATTTTTATTACGTTTGTCGTAGTTTGAAATTCATAATCCTGAAATTCTCCGAACAATGGACTTAAACTACAGTCAGCAATTCAAGAGGAACAGATTCCTCACATTAGCCTCTTGGTGTGTGGTGCCAAAAGGTCAAAAACATTGAATGCGATTTAAATGTGTAAGCTGAGATTCTGTACAGAAACCACACATCTTGAAGTGGTGTGAGAAATGACCACAAGCCCTTTTAACACTAGTTTCTGTCACAAAGCAAATCTTCTCTAACACCAATCTCCTGATTATATTTTGCTATTCCACCAGTTAAAAATGTAAGGGAGGAAACTGCATCTTCTTACAGCCTGAATATTCTCTCTTCTGCTCTCAAGGGACCTTTACATATTAGGCTTTGGACATGTAATTTTGTTCCCTTATTTTGGGACGCTACGAAATTGAGAAATAAATCATAATATTATTTATATTATTGTAGCAAATGCTTTCTTAATCTATTTCTTTCACACACATATATAAGAATATACACCACATTTACACTCTGTTTCTGTATGTGCATAAAATTGCCACAAATAAAATGAGAGTCACAGTTTATTCTTTGTATCTGATAAGAAAAAAGTTTTAAGCCTTTTTATGGAGTGATAAAATAGAACACAAATTTTATAATTTATGGTTCACAGGATGCAACGATTGATATTATATAGAAATTTAATCAGTCTTGCAGAGCTCAGAGACATCTCACAGTAGGAGGTTCTTTTGACATTTCATGGAGAACTAGGCAAGATGAGGTACAATATGTGTGCATATTTCAGTATGTTATGTATTTTCTTAAGCTTTCATCCTTTCAGGACTTGTTGTCATCTTGAAGGAATCATTCCTTCAAAAAGTTCTAAATACACAAAAGATTGAAGCTTCAACTTTTGTTTGAAGCAAAACAGAGTTAGAAATACCTGCAGAGGTAGCCAGATTTTTTCCTGATATGGACTTCACAAAACTGAGACATCTTTAACACTTTTTCTGTACCTCTGGAAATCTGTCAGGTATACAGCACCTGGCTGCGGTCACATAATCTGTCTACAACCCTAATGTCATGTAGAGTTACGACTGGGAACATTTTGCCACAAAGTCTTTCAAGGGTGTAGGACGAAAAAGTCAACTCAAAGCCATGGACCCTTACTTACCAACCCACAGCTACTCCATTTCTAAATTCCCAGCAACTAAGAACTGAGACTGAAGAGGGGAATATAAAACTATTATTTGCATTCTAAGTTTTAATATTCTTATTTGCAGTATGTTGTTTTATGTAATGAACAGATAGTGCCATAATTTTACTTCATCTAGCAGTATTCCATTACTCTTAATTGACACAATTTTGCCTCTGAAACAAGTTTATGTCAGAGTACCATAATTACATTTATGACTATTCAGTAAACCTACTTATACACTATTATGATATTAGGGCTTGTTGGACTGAACATCTGAAGCCTCAGATACTTTATCATAAACCTGTGATTATGGCTGTTATCCCAGAGCTTCTGATTAGGAATGTAGGCAGGTACATAAACTTTTTGATAAATGTTATCACATTATTAAACACTTTGTGCTGCTATTATCTAATTGATAACTTTGTTCATTTTCCTGATTCTCTACCATTTTTTTCTCATACCCCAAAGTCGTGGCTTAAATATACAAGACCCAGTACTCAGTTTTTAGGTGGAATCAAATTCCATCTTCAGACAGCTACCTTAGGAAACATCTTAAAGATAAATATAAAACACTAGAAATAGCTCAAATTATATATCTGGCCAGATAACATGCAGCCATGTTAATACAATGCTCTACTATATTATTAGGTGACAATCTTTATTGAGATTATGCATCAGGAACAAGAATCACAGCCATAAATGACTTTGAGTAGAGATGGATGAAACATTTTGTTTAAGATGTCTTTTCTCAGTAAAAATATGCAGCATTTGTTTCTTTGTTTTACTTCAAGTGAAACTGTGTTGTCCTAAAGTACATGTAGAAAAAGTATCAACCCATTAAAGAGTCCAACTACAATAAACTAAAGATTAATGAGAGGATGGCTGGCTGCAGAGGTTTCCATTCTTATCTGCTCTGTCCCCAAGGCAGGAAGGACAGCAACATTCATGAAACACCTGGAGAACCTCCACGGTTTAAATAAAGCCTCGGATATTAAGATAAACCCATACAATTGTTCTGTAAACAGAAATAGCTGAGCATCTGTTCTATAAGCAGTTTTCCCATGTCTGGAGCAGAGACTGGACAGAGACAGACAAAACGGACAGGTGGGAGCAAGAGATGAAAAGAATCACCCCAGGATGAACATCCACCTTGCGAGGCAGAACTCTGAGATAATAAAGTAGTAACATATACAATTTCCTTATTTCATAACTTCCTGATCATTGAATCTCGCTGGACAAAACCAAACCAAAAAAATAGTTATGTGGTAAAATTCTGTGTTAAGTAATAGAGAAGAAAGAGTTACTCCTGAGATTTCAAAAGTAAAGGTATTGACGCTTCCTTATATTAATGGATTAGATAACTTCATCCTCTTATATCCTGCCAAGTACTGTAAGCTTATTTGATTTTAGACAATCAAGAAAATTCCAACCCAAAAGAAATCCCCAACATGGTCACCGATTTTTCTTTTTTTTTAACTTTTGCTTTGTTTCAATGTAATTAAAAACTGTGGTAGCAACAACTTGTTTAAAAAGCATGAAACCAATCATCACCTTAGGAGTCCAAAATCAAGAAAGGTTAATCTTTTCCAAGCATTTCGAAAGTTTTGTATGGCCTATAAAAGTCTATCTACGACATCTGTGAACAATTTTTTTATTTACCATTGTTAGACCTGGGAAGTTGCAATTTGGGCTTATATGTCAGTGTTTGTCAGCAAAGCACAAAACTTCATCTGGAGAAATAGAGCATGAAATCACTTTCTCACCCTATTTCTATGCATCATACCTAACAACACTGAAACTTAAAAAAAAAATCCACACCACTACTAAAGTGGTGTAAAAATAAGTTGTCAGATTGTTTTCTCAACTCGAAATCAAACCCAGAAGTACACACACTTCCGTTGGCAGCTAGAAATCTGAACAGTCATTGCAATTGCTGCGTTACCTTTACCTTTTATTTTCCATAATTAAAAACAAAAGCTAAAAGAACCTCTAAAAATGAGACTTACAATGCATGCTTAAATCCTATACAGTTATGATAACGTAGTAATGAATAGAGACAAATTTCAATTGTCTCAGGATGCATAGCCAATTGTTAGTGAGAAACACTGTTGAACATTAAAGACTTAAATGCATAAAAAATACTATCTGGATTCTGAGAAAAGAGGGCTAAGCAAAACTAACAAACAGTCCTACAAAGTTCATCAGGAGGTTCACGTAGGTTTCCAGAATAAGAATTCAGTACCGTTCCTCTTTCTATAACTTTAACAAAGCTTCTTCAAACTATGTATCTTTCACTTTTTTTAGAACCTCACTTGTAATGGGGCATAGCATAAGTGAGCAGATGATGGAAAATGTGCTGTATATAATGCAGTTTTATTTATGAAAAGAATTTTTCCTAACGCTTTTGGTTTAAGAGATCAGACATACAAGAAAAATAAAAAATGAAAAGTAATGTTTTGGACCAACTTGCTTAAGCAGTTTGAAGACTATTGCAGCTTTGAGGGGTTTATTTACCAAAACCCTGTTACAACTTTCCATTTTCCCTTTGATCTCAACCTAGGTCTCACCCTTCTCCATTTTTATTTCGTCCTCAACTCCCATTTCTAGTTCAGTCTCACCTTTGCGTGGAAACAGGGAAGCAAAAGGACCTTCCTGGGTACTCTTCCTCCTCACAGGCTGTGCAACTGTTATCATCAACCTTTAG
Source organism: Larus michahellis (assembly GCF_964199755.1). Taxonomy (NCBI): domain Eukaryota; kingdom Metazoa; phylum Chordata; class Aves; order Charadriiformes; family Laridae; genus Larus; species Larus michahellis. Next base: position 87,482,270 of record NC_133898.1, read on the forward strand.
AGGGTATGAGACTGACGTCCCAAAGGCATTCCCGATGTCGGTCTGCAATTAGAGGTGAGAGGTGCGAGTGAAGGGTGAATGGGAGTGACCTAGCTGATCTGACAAGATGTGTGTGCACCAAGAGAAGCCTATCTTACCTTAGTCCCTTATGTGAACATCACAATGTACAGAAAAGTCACAGTTAAATCCTGTCTTGCTTCTGCTTCTTATTCAGGGCTTCAGATCAACTCCATGGTGTTTTATGGAAAAAAAACCCCAAACAAAACAGCGACAACAAAAACTAACCAGTGAAGAAATCTAACTACTTGAAGAAATTGAGTGCATTTAAACTCGTATGTAGTATAGAAGCTGCTTAAAGGTTTTCACAATTCTATGAAGTTTTTTTCAGGCAAAGAAAAGTCTGAAACCAAGGCTCCTATCACCCTATTAGAAACTAGCACAATTAAAAGTATAAACTTAAATTATTAGGTACGTGTTGGAGGAGTGGAAACAAAACAATCAGTTAAAGCTTCTGCATTTGCAGCTGCTTGCTCAGGCCTTCTTTGGCTGGCACAGTTGATTAAGAGAATGATTTATCAGTCAAATGACAGGTCTGTTCTTCTCAGCTGCTTTCTGTTCAAGCTTCCTCTGTCCTGTCTTTATCCTTTAATCCTTTGCTTCTTCTCTGTTTACTCCCTTCTATCTTTTTTGTTATTATTGAAGGAAAAAAAAAGAGAAAGTAGTTTTAATCTCTGTTCCATGCTTCCCTCAAGTTTGAGGGAAACGATTGTCAAAAAGGGATAGAGACTGGATACTGTGGTTAGCTGATAATTCTTGTCATCTGCTCCAGAGATGGAGCCACAATTATGATTGCCTGTTGCCTAAAAGAAGAGTATAAAATTGTGGATCTTACTTCCCTGATGCCTTTTCCATCCTTGAACAGACTGCTTTAGTCACCAAGGTTCTCAGGCTGGACCCATCCTGAATATTTAATTCATGTTTAAAGAGGGAAGCTCTCTCACAGTTGTAAACAGAGCTAACATTTTTGTGGGGATTTGAAAGTTAAGGTGTTCACACATTGCCACAAATCCCTAATGCAACTTGGAAGTTGCTTATTTTGAAGGAGATGAAACAATAAACATAGGAGGAGTTGATAAGACAAAATTCAGGCTCTTTGCATTGGATCATTAAGCACAATTAGTTGCACTACCCTTGTTACAAGACAATAAGAGTAAGCACTACAGATATAATAAAAGACAGTACATCATTGATAACCAATCTATATTCAGCTTACTACCACCTGTAAATGCAAGCAATATGTTTCTTTTAAACAGGCCTGGAAAGTGGCTCCCGGGATACCTTTAGGGAATGTGTACTTTTTGAACTAATTAATCACTGGATGTCATCGCTGCTCCACTCCACTGCATATGAAACAGCAGTTCTCTGGCACTTAAAAATCTTAGGCAGAAGGAGGTTCAAGGAAAACACTTTAAGAGAAATAAAACTTCAGTGCAAGAGAGATTAGCAGGAGTTAATTCCACATGAAAATGGGTATAGCTTTTGTATTATGGATGACTTTCATTCATTATTTGCATTATTTTCATGCATATCAGCTGAGAAGTTCTTCTTTTTTTCCCTTTTAGTAATGTATTGATGCTCTTTTGGGGAAAGTGGATTTGATAAGACACATATTACAGGAAAAAAGGCTGTTTAAGCTCTCTGCCAATGTACACTGGCCCTAAGATCCTTGCCAATACAGTGTTTTATAGTGAAGAAAGACAACATTTTTTTCCAAATATGGGTCTTTTTTGTCATATGTACAAACAGAAGTAGGACACCAAAGCATGAATTTTCACTAGCGACCCTAAGGCAGAATATGAACCGAGGTCTCCAGAGGGGAAAGGCTAATGCACTAACCTACTGCACCACCAAGTCCCCTTCACTTTCCAATTATCACAGAACCTCTCCTACTGCTGCGACATTCTCCCTGCCACATAGGTCAAAAAGTGAGTTACTGTCAGAAGTGATTCATCTAGCAGCTGGCTCAGGAATTCTACAGAATAAAATGACTGGTGCCTTTCCCGAGTATCGTTGCAATACTACAGATTTACTTCAGGCTTTTTGTATCTGAAATCATGACTGCTTTTTCATTCATACAGTATCGTGTCATATCGGATTTAGAGACATCTTGTAAGAGGGAAAAACCTCAGTGTTATCCGTTTCATAATAAAGTTCATGTTTATAGTTACTACAAAACAAAGACCTCTGCTCAAATAGCTGTATTTCTAATGCATAAAATGACGCACGAGTGGTCTCTTTTTAAATATGTAGCCATATTATAAATGTGATCCAAATATGTTTTTTTTTCTAGCACACATTTTAATTATTAAAAAAGTAAGCTGCTTGTGAACTCAGAAAAGTAACACATACTTAAAACTCAAAATGGCATGAGAGGTTTTTTCCTCCCTAACTTTCCTGTGTCCTGCACCTTATAAATAGATATGAAGTGGCCCTATGCAATGATTCACAGGAGTAGCTTATTTGTACAAAAGCCCCAACATTCATGCCCTGATTAAAATATTTTCAAACTTAGATTTACTCTAGTGTTGACAAGTCATTTCCCCAAATACTTTTTCAATAGTATGAGATTTCTCTTCCTTGAAGGATTTAATAATTTAGTACTGAAGATTAAACAACACTGAGTGGTTTCAACCTGTGTAGCCTTTTTGCTCTCTTTTTAAGGTTATTGTCTTCATTTTGCCTCAAATTGTCACACAAGCTTACTAAAGAAGCTAAATATTTATGAAGTTCTTGGCCTCAATGGTATGAATCAGTGAGTACAAAATTAGATATCTAACAGATTAATCAAAGTCTCCATTACCAACAGTTAGTTGCAGTTATTTTGGTGTTTAAAGGCTTCCCTTTCTCCTAAACATCCAGACACTTTCCCATTCCACTCTTATTGCAAGTTGCAAGCCCAGGCAAAAAACCAAACCAAACCAAACCAAACAAACAATTCAGAGTACTTTAATACAGTTGATCATCCTGACTGGTTTGTAAATGAGGTCTGTAAGTCAGGATCCTCCACTAAAAATTTGCCTCTAACTTTAAAAAATTCCACCCAGTGCTCTGCCAGCTTCATTGATCCTACTGCAGTTGTATCAGTGCTGTGTCATCCCTTCCCTCCCAATCCTTTGCATTTGTTTTACCTAGACATAGTGCTTATAAAACAACTGTTAGAAAAACATTCACTTGAACTTTTCCTAAATGTTTGTTCAAAACTGAATCCTGTAAATTTGCCAGGTATTAGTCATATAGACCAATTTTACGTCATACAACTTTATAAGAGATCCTTAAGGTAAACCATTTGCTAATATCTGTTCTTCAGACATCAAGCTAATAACTAATTAAATGTTGCTAAAAGAAAACACCTTGCAGAATGCCTATGAATTTTTACGTCATTAAAAATCATGGAATATTTACTAGAAAAATTCTAATTAGAAAGTTTCAATAATGAAACTGAGGTAGAATTTTCCCTTTCTTTATGGAAACCATCCTTCCAAACATCCTCTGAACAAAGGAAACAAGATCATAGTTTATTATTACTATCATAGAATAAAAACAAATGCAGTTTCTTATATTCAAGATATAATTTAGTACAAGAAAAAGTCTTGAGCAAGATCTCAGAATTTAATTGTCCTTTATAATAATTGCTCTTGAACCAAAATTATTCTTACATTATTATTTAATAGCATTTTCCTACATTTTATATATAACTTTCAGTCATCTACTTTTATTTAATGGCCTCATATTATGTAATGTTGACACATCAATCTTTAAATTACAGTATTTTTAAGGAAACCTTAATTTTATTATATGTTGTTACATGTATTAATCAAAACTTCACTGCAAATGCTGATTCACAACACAAAGAAAAGGAATAATTACATGGACTAAAACAACATAGCAAAGACCTCAGATGCCATTACCTTAAGAGAATTTTAAAATTCACCACCTTTTGCTTTAAAAGAGATAATGCTAATGTTTTGGTCTGTGAAAAAATATGCTGTAATTAGCTAGTACTACACAGTAAAATGATTTTTTAAAGAAGTTCCAAAAGCTACTTTTTTTTTAATCAGCTAAAATATGTAGATAATACGTTGTTTTGATTGCCTATAATATTTAGTATTCATCAGCTGCAAAAAGATTTTCTCTGATTTAAAATACCTAGAATTTCAGCTAACAACATGGAGTTTCTTTGGACGAAGGAAAACATTTTAAAATAGCAATTACCACCATAATTGCAAATAGCTGAAAATTTTTGAATTTTTGATGGTCTGATTCTAGGCTTGATTTGCAACATCATTTCTGATTGCATTCCTCTGCGGATCTTCTTGTTGACATTCAGGTTTCTGGTGTGTTTCTTTTTTTTATTACCAGCACTGGAAGAAACTGTCATCAAAAAACTGGGGAAACAGTAGGTCAAAGGAATCAGGAAAGGTGAAGGTAAAGATTAAGAATGAAAGGTGTTTGTGAGTCTTCTACATGGGTAACCCATCTTCTTTCAAAATGCTTGTAGAATGTATTCCAAAGGGTTCTTCTAAGCAGATTTTATAAAGGAGTTACTCTACAGACTGAACTTCTATGAAAATATTAATAATTGCCCAAATAGATTCCTTTTAACTGCTCTTCTTTATTTCATTTCACTTCACAAGCTAAACTACAAAACAACCAGATCACCATCTCAGTCTCCCTCCTGTCTCCTTCTAATTCAAATGAACAGAGTTGTTCTTCCAGCTGAATATTCATAGTCCTAAATACATACTGTATATCCATACAGAACTCTTCTTCGATCAGATTTTCAGAAAATCTAATTACTTGGTACCATCAATTGTATTGATGAGAACCATAGTAATTACAATTGGCAGAAGCAGGTCTGTGAAAGGTTTCCTACTATTTGGAAATGGGTTCTGTATCACCGGCGGCATGCAGTTTGGAGAACCCTTTCTTATTTGATAGTACTTTATGCATTTGTATTTTCACTTCTCAGAGAGGGTAGCTACTGGTGGTATTGTATGACACATGACCACAGATGGAAAAATCTTTAACTAGGGTAGCCTTAAGTTGCTGTCTAATACTGATACAGACAGTGTAAAAGAAGCCATTGAGAAAGCGCAGCTGAAATGTTGATGACTAGGTGAATCATTTACTTCCATCCATCAGAATCATAGAGAATGCTGGACAACACAGATATGAATCAGTTATTAAACATAATGAGTAAAATTCATTGTAAGTAAAAAAATTTAAGAATATAATATGGATTACAAAATAATATCAATATGCATGTATAGTTTGCACTATATTTTACAGTATTTCAGTATTTAATAACCACGAAGAGTCTGAGGAAAATCATAGAATGACTAACGGCATGTCAAAGACAAAGATGAAAGTGTTTTGAGACGCACAGTCTGATGAGTCATCTTTTATGACTAGATTCTAAAAAATTTCATTTCACTCTCCTTCTTAAATTCTATTTTTTCACGCAACTCCACGTTTTTATATATTTGCCCTTCAAACATTGCAGGATTGTCTGATGGAATAAGAGAGAAATGGAATCTTCCAGAAAGTGACGTTTCAGTGTTGATTTATTAATTACTTTCCTTCTTCCTTTTGTAAAATTTCATGTGAGTGCAATTTTGAAGGTGAGGGAACTTTTTTTTTTAATTGCCTCACCTTCAAATTTGTAGGTTTCATGTGATGGACTGAAAATCGGTTCTTTATTTATCCTTACCTGCCAGGACAGGAACTTAGAATTTTTTAAGTGTGCATTTGTAAACTTGAACAAACAGTTCTGCTCTCAGTTATATTTTGTAACTGCATTTACTATTTGTCCAAAAACCGTAACTAAGAAAAAACAAAGAGATGGAGAATATCCCACCTGTTTTGAAAGTAAGGCCATTATGAGACGAATATGGTAATTATTATCTTCAGGGTTATGAAATGTACTGAGCATATGGCAATTTACATTTACTTAATTACATGTAGACTTAATTAATTGGTAGGTTTACCTGTACATTTACTAACATTTGCTCTCCTTTAAAAAAAAAAAAAACATGTTAAGTGTTAGCATTAGAGCACAATAGAAACATGTTCTTTGATAGGAAAAAAAATATTACAAAATCCTACTAATGTGTGCCTTTTACTACTACATATATTTCTAAAAATTCAAAGGAGCAGTGTAAGAGACCTAAAGAGTTTACCAACTGACAGTGGATCTTTATGGAAGGACTTTCAAGCATCAGACATTTTCTAAACTGTCGCTCTTAAATGTCTGAAAATAGGTACTTTAAAATTGGACTGGTGTAAAATGCCCAGAACACCAGCTTTTAGTGGAGTGTGCTGCCCCTCACCGATTTATTTTGGCAGAAGTAAAAGGTCGTTCACCAAAGGGTTGGAAAAAACCCATTAAATATGCCTAAACTCAAAGGAGTTACATAGAAGTGCCACACTTCCATATAAAAAGAGCTTATATATTTGTACCAATTTCACCAGTTACAACTTAATGAAAAAGGAATAACAAGTACATTTAAGGATCACTAAACTGGATAATTCTATACATGCTCATGAATGGATCACTACCTGCCTTTTTTTCTTTACAAAGTGGAAATAATAATTAAGTCACCTTTTCCCAGCAACATTTCTAGTGAACCCCAAATAAGGTATTCTTCTGCTTTAGTCATTCATAAAAAGCTTATAAACTTTACCTGAAAGCATGCTGCAATTGTACATGATTTGCCTTTTCTACTCTCCTATATCTACCCGGTTTTCAATCTTTTCCTCTTTTATTTTCATCATTTTATATAGGCTTATTGCTGTATATATGAATATACGGTATCTAGTAAAATGGGGTCCAAATGGTAGTGCAAGGTTCGTACTAGATAATAAAAAGAGCAGTAACACCAGTAACACGACAGAACCCTCTAAACTGCTAATTCCTGTTTTCCCTGAAAAAGGTGCACTGCATCACCTTTAATAACGGGAGAGATGCATTCCATTAGTAAACAAATGCTCACCATGGGCAACTGTATGCAATTAATTCACCAACCGATTACAAAACTGGGCAATTTTCCAACTGCTTTACCTGCAGACCAAACCAGCGACAGTCTTCGTGGTCCCCTTCATGAAGCAGATCTTTGTGACAACGCCTCACATGTGCAGTATGGCAACTGAAATCCTTTAATTTTAATAACATCCAATCTGCCTGTCAAATCAAATTATTGTCTCAATGACAAGCAATAAAGACGGCTTGAACACACTGTGAGTCAGGAGTAATAATTGATCTCTTGAATATTTTTTCCCATGCTATGAACCTTCCGCTTCAAATGAAGCATATCCCAACTATACTTCAGAAAGCTCAGGCACAGCCACTTCAAAGCTCCGTGATGGCAATATAGTCATGCTATAAGAAAGACCAGTTCATATCAGTTTCCTCAGAATTCCACACCAACATACTTTATTAATGTGATTAAATCACATGCTTTACGATGCAAATGTGTAAGTGAATTTGTATTTAGGTTAATAACAGTTTGGATGCAGTCACAGTTTCAAGAGGGCAGACTTTCCTTCAAATAGCTCAGATGGGAAATTTTCACGTCATCTTTTGACCTTCCCAACAAACTTCCTTCTGTTTTCATGATGGAAACAGTCATTCCATTTTAAAACCTTTTCTATGAGATATAGGTATTTGCATATGTATTTTTATATGTCCATTTCAAGAAAGCAAATTTCATGTCTAAGTTTCTGAAAAAAATATTCGTTCCTATACTCTTTTTTCATGTTTTCTTTCAGAAGTTGTTTCTTTCCCTGAAATCTTAAGCAGTTCATAATGTGATTTGTAATTTTCTTCTATAAATTACATCTCTTCCCAGACGTGAATGTGAAAGACATAGAAATTAGTATTCTGTGTTACTGAGCTGTTTCTTTCCATCATAGAAAGATACATTGTTTGCCAAAAGCCAACACTGAAAATAGTTTAAATGTGAGCCCTATAGTAAAGGAAAAGCTTGCTGGCAGGTTTGTGAAAAAAAAAAATCTTCCTAGGTGAATTATTTCTTTGCTGGTCTTTAGCACAGAACAGAGTAGGTTCTGAAGGACTCCCATCCTTCGCAGAAAAAAATGAGTCTGAGATCAATTATTTATTCTTTTTTTAATAGTTAAGAATAAGACGAACCTTAAAGATGCCATGAAATCAAGAGGAGTTTGTAGTGGAACAGAATGTGGTGTAGCTTTCTTTAGGCAGGATTACAAATCAAATAATAAAATATACTTTTCTACCTAAATAACAAAACAGACAAAACAGACATCCACTCTCATCTCTATCACCTCTAATGTGCGTAGTGGACCATTCATAAGTAAAGTAGTCAAGATCTTTTTATGCTAAGTAAAAAAGAAATTTAAAGCGATAATTTATATCAGCAGGCATATTTAGATAAAATAGAAAGGAAAGACTAAGGTTTACAAACTGAGCGAGGCATCTGAAGTGGGACTTTGATTGAATACTGGTATGTAAATCGAAGGCATAAAAAGACATACATAAACACATGAGATTTTACCACTAATATTCCCAAGCTGCCTAGTGTTCTGCTTCCGCACGTGTCCAAAGCTACACCAGATAAATCGAGGCTAAGGGGTTCGATACCTAAACCTGACTGAGATTCCCAGACTAAGCAGTTCCCTGATGTGTCTTTGCTGGAGCGCACAAGCTCCCTTACCGTGCATTGCAGAGGGAGCCTTACAGCCTGACCCGCTGTGATAGAGATTCCCACCCAAGTTTTCTACGTATTAAACTTCGAGTATGCAACACAGAGACTCACATAATCTAAGTTCTTTTACAGCTCCAACTCCCTGAATAAACTCTTATACGCGCATATTCAAAACAACCCAAAAAGCTTTCAACACAGTGACCTTGGGAGAGTCTCTTTAAAGTAGCAAACTGTGAGTTACGGCGTTTGCATTTCACTCATTAATAACAGCCATTAATTTCTAGATGTGTTTATTGATGTGCTATTATCAACATATCCTATATTCATAGACAATAAAAATAGCATTTAGGTGTAATGAGAACGGTATATTTACAGGATATGAATTAACTATTGAGGAAAAAAAAATACTATTGCTGACACAATTCCTCAACGCTTACCACCTCAAAAGGCTCTATCAACTGGCATACATATGCAAACAAGTTCAAACAGATTTCACATTGCTAATATGGAACTAGTTTATCCCGCAAATACACAGTGTCCCCTGCTGTGATGAAAGGAGACATGCCCGACATATTAAAGTTATGCTGAACAAAGAAAGAGATTTTAGGAAAAGACCCAGTTGTTATAAAAGTATGATGCTAAACACGCTCACCACAGCACCGCTGACTATCGATGAAAGTAATATAGCCTTGATATTTAACTGCACCCTCAATTTGCTATTGAAAAAAAAATGCAGAAGAAGAAGTCAGTGTCATATACTGACAATTATATTATTTGCTGATAAAGACAATTATCAGAAGTCCAACAACCAGGATTTTCATAACCAGCTTCAGTCACATACAAATATACAACATACAAATCTGCAGCTTGGCTACAAGTATGTACTCCTGCCACACAAACAGAAATAACTTCAGCTCTTTCTGCTGAATTAAAGGTTGATGTAAACACTAATAAACACTGTGATTAAGGAGATGTGTTGAAAGATCAGCTGATAGTGTACATCAACCAAACATCACTACGAAACATTTTATGGGCAGACACAGGCAAAAAGTAATTTTAGGTTTCAAATACCATCTTATCAAAATGATCAGAAAAAAACTGACTTGATCTACTCAATAAACTATGAAAAATTCATATACCTATATTCAGTAATACTAGAACATTTCAAATGCTTTTATATTGATTTTGCAATTTTTAGTAGGAATTGACTAATAACTATTAGCAAAAGTTTTTTAAAGTACACTTCAAAAAAGTTTTACTTTTAAAATTTTCATTTATTTAGTTTCAAAAATGTCAATAATTCATTTTTCAAACTAAATTAGGGATCTTCTACTGTTGACTCTTCTATACTGCTTCCGATTTCAAAGCATGAATTATTTCTATTGAAAAACAATTTTGATGGAGAATTCCAAATCAAGTCCTACCACCAGCTCTTCTGAGGTTGAGAATAAATTTTAATTGTACAGCTCAGTATGTTAATACTGACTGTCTTTAAAAAGCTATTAATTTTCATAGAAAAAGAAGAAAAATAATAATCCTGAAAAGAGCTATCAGTAACATATTTCAATTTCAAAAATACTTGTTCCATGGCATTATTTCTCCTTTTTTTGCATTTCAATTTAGAAAAAAACCTTGGAAAGTCAGTATATTTACCACCTCTGTAGAAACTTTATGTTTGACAATTTGTGCACACTAAACCTTTTGAAAGCATCCAGCTCAAATCTTTCAGCTTATTTATATTTGGCTTTTTGCCCTTGTTTTTCCTATTCTCTGAAGCACTGCTGTCCTTTTGAAGAAAACAGTCGAAACTAGAGAATACGCTCATTATTGAATAGCTTGAGCATTACACACCTGGATATCTATACAGCATAAGAAGTAAAATAATAAGAAATTTTACAGAAACTATCCTTGAAGACAAATTAAACTAATGAATTCATTGAAGATAAGTCTCTACACAGATGTTCAAGAAGTTCCAGTAGTTAGAGGAGCATGACACATAGGAAACACTAACTGTCTTCTTTCTCATCTTGCTTTCTTGGGGTTTGTGTTATTGTTACTATTACACATTTTCAGGATTGTGCAGCTTTGCCAGTTCTGATAGCCCTATCTGATTTTTGGTTTTACCTCAGCAAAACCACGAGTAACTTCTTCCCAGTTCCCTACAAGGGACCGTTTCTTTCTCCTTGGTGACACCAGTGGTGGCCTCGTTGCTTACGTCAAGTGAGGTGTCTGACTGTTCAGGCAGAACTTGCTACTCAAGCAGCTGCTCCTGTCTCCTCAGGGAAACGTCAGGAGCAGTATATTGATTCAGCTAATTCATTTTTAGGATAGTAAACAATTTTAATGGAGGAAAGATTTGTCATGATATGCATGCTCAGTCTGATTGGGGAATGGATTAAGGCCCATTATCAGAAATAGACTGCTTTCAAGGAAACCTCTTCCTAAACGGCATGACCCAAATTCACTGTTCAGAAAGTGTGGCTGACAAGGCTTTCCCTTTGCAAGAGCAATGATTTCATTACACTATCACTAACAGCTCTGTTATCCACATGAACAGGAAAAGGAGACATTTGCAGCTTTAGAATACAACATAAACTAAAATGCTGAAATACAACACAAACTAAGATGTCTTGCTGGGAGGAAGATCATGCCAGACTAAACCAATAACTTTCTTTTAATAAGGGAACTGATATGCTTGATAAAATATCTATCTGGATTTCAGCAAGGTATTTCATACAACGCCACATGTGAAAAGGTTAGTTAAAGTTGAAAATTCACAGGCTAGCAGTGAAATTGAAAAGTGGATACAGAATTGGCTAAAGAAGAAACAGCAATAAGTTGTTCCGAAAGGCTGAAAGACAGTTAACAACCAAGAGGCAAATTTTGGCAGAAAAAGTATTTATAAATTGGGAATGAAAAAATTAGAATGGAAAAGTAATTAAGTTTCTAAAAGAAAGTCCAAGAAAAGATTTCTACCAGAAAAAGCAAAAACTTCTAAGATGGAGTTTGCTAAGTTTATGATGCTAATACGAGAAACCCGGAGACCAAGAAGGTCCGTTTTGACCCTGGGTTTCTAAATTTCTTACCCCTTATATTCTTTTCTCAAATTCCGTTACCTTAACCATCTTCGGATCACCACATTCTGTATGTAGCCCATGCTTTCTAAAGGCACATTTATCTCCCGAATTACCTGATTTGAATTACTCAAACTAATATTCTTAGGACTTATCACTCATGACCTATGTGATACGGTCCCCCACCCTCAAAAGCCCATTTAAGCCATTTTCAGTGAAAAAGTAATGAATGCATTTCTTCCCTACCTCTAGCTTCACTGTTGTGCCTTTTCTCCTTCTCTCATTCTTATTAGTTGCCTTTCTCAGTTCTTCACCCTTTCCTCCTCCTTTTCCGTTTTTTCTTAATACTCATTAACACTTGTTAACAGTGTTTTCCTTAGCAAATACGAGGAATGCCAATAGCAATGATTCATTCTTTTGCATACATTACCTGCCAGATTCACAGTTCAACTTTGCTTTTAGAAATTATCTTGTCGAAACCATGGATATCAATACTACAGATTTCGGAGAAACTAAATAAATCAGAAGTATATTTAAGCTTTTCTCCGTTGTCCTCACCAACTTGAAAAAAAACGGACTAAAAATGCAGTGTAGCACAAAATTAGGGGGTAAATATTCTGGTGTTATTCTTGCCATTTACATATTCAGGGTTTATCTGAAGTTCATCATGCCTATTTCTGGACTCACTGTATATGGGTAAGACATGTACAATCAACCCTTAAACCAAATTTCTTTCCTGCTCTGCGTGCAGGTGTTCTGGAGGCAGCTCTTCTGCATGTGAACTAAAAATTAAAAAATATCCTTACCTTTTAGGTGGATCTGTGATAAGCTTCGCTCTGCTGGAAATCGCTCTCATATACATCATGCACAAGCCTTACAGGCTAAGAGACCAGTACCTAATAAAAAATTCAAAGTCACTGCACGTAATAGGTAATGAAGTGCTGGTTCTAGGCAGCAGCACAGGAACTTCAGGTGTTTGCTTAATATTCACTAAGCATATTCCTAAATAGTCCATACACATTTTTTAAAATTTCTTTCACATAATGCTGCACTTTTTTAGATCCTATAAAAGACACTTGTTCAATAATATCCACTAAGTAGCTGGGCCTGGGGAAAAGGTATCATTTGCACAAAAGAATCAGAAAGACATTTAGTAGAAAATGACATATCTTTGAATACAGCATTCCAGTAAAATACTGTAAGAACTTAGGCAAAGCAAGTTAATGTTTGCATTACTTATATTTCATTTGCAAAAAAGAATTTGAATTATTAATTTAAACATATTTAAAGCCTAAATAGCACAGACAGGAACACATGAACAGGTTAACATGTCATGATCATATACATACATTAAAAAATGTAGTGTAGTCAGTGAGCTTTTGCATTAGTAAAATAACATACATGAATAAAATAAAACATGCCTCTTGATTTTAACAACTAGGGGTTTTTTTGTCTTCCTACATTTCTAGAGTCACTTAGTTTTCACAAATTTTGCCACCCAGCTTTTGTATAATGTCAACTTCTAATGTATTGGTAAGTACAGAAAATTAAAATACAAATGGAGAAAGAAGTAAAATTATATAATAGGAAAACTATAGTATGAAAGAAATTGAGGTATATTGAGGTTACTAGCTCTCAAGATTAATAAAATCTTGATGTATGGCTCAAAATGTGAAAATCTTTTAAATGGTCATTCACTTTTTGTTTTGGCTTATAAAAAAGAGACAGTCCACAGAGATTTTTATATAAAATAGCTTGCTGAGAAAATTACTTTAAAATATTGAAAAATAGTATATAAAAATGTAGGCTGAATCTGTCATTTTAACTCCACAAGGACAGCCCCTTCCTTAATAAGAAAGCCTCTAACATTGGTAAGTCTACTTCGCAGCCTGTGAACAATGTGGCAGAATGTAGCCCTAAAATATCTTTAGAATGATGTGTTGCGTACACCTTCTTTCTTCATAATCCATACTAAAATGTACAGCAGAAATAGATTTAGGCATAATTCTGTTCCCCTCACAGAAAAACTGGAGATCCAGGAACTATCTGCCTCCCCCCAAAACACAGTGAACCTTCTCGTTGTTTTCTTGCCGCCTTCTATAAGCAATAAATTTGAAGAAACAAATGTGTGTGTGTGCATGTGTGTATACGTTTGTGTAAACCTCGAGGGGAAGAATACACTATAGCAAAGGAAGACAAAAGTAGAATTAATTTGTCTTAAAAATATTCAGGCAATAGACTGACTGCTTTTAAACTCTTGAATTACTTTCCAATGTCCAGTACTATTCTTCACTTCTTCTCAAGGGAGAGTGAAAGAATTGCCTATTTTTCATGAGGGGTAGGACCTCAAAAGACAGGTAATGGCCATTCTGCTGTAAGATCGTATAACCACAAACTCTGAAAACTTGGTATTTAAGTTGAGCAATGATTTCAGGGATGTGGATTTTGAAAAATGGTGATGTTCCTCCATCTTACTATGGCATCTTTCTGTGCTAAGATAAACCTGATGTACACACACGTAAGATTCAGACAGAAGAAATGCCATAAGGGAGAAAAATGGGAGAAAAGGCAACATCTCCATCAATAAGCAAACACCGGCCAGGTGCAAGAAATATACCCAAACCAGTTCACATGCAGGTAGAGCACTATTGTAAGTCTATTTTTGCATGCCCGTTTAAATTCTGTAAGCCTCCATAAATGCAGTTATCATTACCATTGTTGCCTTATCATTCTCAGTGATTGCTCTCTTTCAGTCAAGTACAAAGGCAGGCTGAATATAAATGTTTTGTCATAAAACTGCTATTCAAACAATAAAAAGGGTTATAATAGTACTAAAAAAATCACCCCCAGGGCTGCAGCACAGACTGGTAGTATGCATATTCAGGCAGCACAAAGCAGTTCTAGTCACATACTTCTACCCATAGGACCCTTCCACTGCATCTGTACTTAATATCAGCGTGTTGCCAAAAGTGATCCAGATATTATCAGGTAGTCAAGATATACAGAACATTTTGGAATCTCATTCAGTAAGAGGAACACAGTTTAATATTATTGCATATCTATATTGAATTCAGCAAATATCAACTAATTTAGCTTAAGGACTTGTCTTTAATTTTTAAAAAGAAAACTGCTTCAATTATGTTTTCTGCCTTTATCCAAAAATGCTTTTGTTGGTCCCAGGTCTAGCCATGTAGTGCCACCCAGGGGCCAACTGCAACATGGTTCAACACTGCCATCTTGCCAAATAGCCTCAAAAAAGCATTATGCAATACATCCCAGACCGTCTTCTACACAGGCTTGAGTATTCTTTTTAAAATGTCTTCGAGGCTTTGGTATCCTTTTTTGTAGCATAGAGACAAGAGAGGTAGGGTCAGGTCAGGCAGGGAAGGGTGAAAGAACACGTAACAAGCAAGGGACCACCAAAACAGCACAAACTAATTACTCCCATAGAGTGACAGGATGGTTATCTGATCCAAAAAAAAAAAAAAAAAAAAAGAAAGAAAAAAAAAGAAAGAACACGAAAAAAAACCCCACAGGTAGAATTTAAAACAAAAGGTTTATCAGCACTGAAAGCCCACTGCCCTGGGTAAATGTGCTTCCTTGCAACAATAAAGACAAATAAAGTACTAAAAAAGGATAAAGCAGGAGATTACAGACCTAGCTGTGGTTTGATAAATGGCACTCTACTCCACTCTGCTTATTGTGTACTTCATACCTCGCTCTTGAATATGGAAGAGAATTTTATTAAAGATTTAGCCACGGTGGTGGTGGTGACTGGCTCACAGTAATTTTCCTACAAAGTAGTTTAATCTATCACAGGGCAGACAGTGCACCTTCTTACCATGTATCATATCTGTCTATTGAGTAAGTGCTATCCAAATCCAATTTCTTTTCATTTTTGGAACCCGTGATGCATATTCAAGATACATTTTCTTTTTGTCTGTGGCCTAAATTAGGTGCTGTATAAAGAAAAAAAGGAAAAAAAAAGTGAAGTAATAAAAATGACTGGAGTCTAAAGGCTACATTTCTCAGTGGGCATTTTCTTTTTTCTCTTTTCTTTTTTTATCCACCCACCCCCCCCCCCCAGTACAGTCCTAATGATGCAAAACAATGGGCATGTATGGTTGTCACTGAACTCACAACGCTGCCAGTGCACAGCCATACCTCCAGATCCTTGCCCCAGCTCTTACAGGTGAAACTTATAAAACTGCTGCAATAAAGCCTTAACTTTCTTTAATATTTCAATGCTTTTTTTTCTGTATGTAATTAAAATAATGATAAAACTCATTGTGCTTTATTTTACTGAATGATCTGAGGCTGGAAAAATTGTTGGTTTAGCCAATTAAAAACACAGCCTAAGGATTTAGAAACTACAGAATGGTTCTTTTTTTCTTACCCAACCAAGCCTAAGATACAGATTCTAGCAGTTTGTTCATTTTAACTGTAAATGACCCTATATGATTCAACAAGAATCTAAGAAATTAAGTACTTCTAGCCTCTGATAATTTCTCAGTTCTGATAAGTATTTCCTCCCAGTTCATGGCTTTTGGTTTAGAGACTGGGGGATTTTTTCATTTGCTTACTTCTGTAGGTCTGCTGAGCATGTTTGCCAAACTGAGAGAGAAATTCAAGATGCCTATTCGAAAACTGATTGTTACATCTAAAGGCCCCTGTTTTGGAAACTACCATTAATACAGAATATAGTGGTCCTCCCAGATCTCAGCATGAAGCACGTGAAAGTGTAAAATATACAGGTAGTTCAGCAAACTTTCCAGGGGCAACTGAAGTTGATGGGCTTGGTCTTTTGTGGTTTGTATCCTCTGTGTACCAGGGTGTGATTCCATCCCTTTGTTAGACCAGCACCTAAGATAAGTGTATGCATTTCAAGGTGATAATCAGAACGTTTAATCTAATAACATGTTTGAATTTATGCCTGTTACACTATGGGTGATTATCAGATGTTAAATTTACTGTGCCAAGAGAAAATAAATTTTATATATATGAGTACTTTTTTACCTAGAATAGCTTCCAAAAGGCAATCTTGGAAACGTGAGAGTCTTAGGCTAGAAGAACTAGCTGATACCAAATCTATTCCAGCTTTGGTCCCATGAAAGAATCTTTTTTCGTGTTATTATCAACAAGAATTTTCATTAGGGTTTCAAAGAAAAGACTCAATTGGCTCCGCAACCTGCAATATTTAAATTTGCCTTTAAATAACTCCCAAACACTTTGAGAGTTTCATCTTTGCTTAGAAAATGCATCTGGTTTATATTTATATGGAATGGAATACATTTCAAATTTCTCTAGTACAACTAGTTTTCTTAGCTGATTTAACTGAGAACTACTGAAAACATCAAGTGATTGTCATCCTATCAAAAGAAATAACACTACCACTTAATGTCTTTATTCTGAGGTATCTATTTCTTGCAGTTACTTACTGGAAGTGCTGTTTAAACCTTACTCTGTTGTCCTACACATCTTCAGAGAATTTGTAATGGATAGAGATTTAATAACTCTCTCTTTCCATCAAGGATATTTTCTCAGTTACTTGTGGTATTTTATCTCATTTTACTTGTAGTATTACATTTTCTTGAGGAAACATTCTGACCTATGGAGTTTGACAGAGGCCTGTATTATTATTATCTGAGTTGCAGTTGTTCTCCACTACACGCTAGTAGGTACTACACGCTGTACTAAAAAAGTACAATTTGCCACTGGCTTTCACAGATGCAGTTTCCCACAGATGGGACCAAAAACCTGTAGATAACTGCAGAGACAAGATGACCCAAAACAGACCTTACAAAATCCCTGCCGCTAAGGTTACTGTCCAGATAGGCAACAATATATGGAAAGGTGAGCAAAACTAGACTTAAAGCTCTGCTCACATGAAATGTCACAGGACTGAGAAGAAGGCTGGGCTCAGCTTCTATGCTGAAAGGAGAAACCTAACTGATATATGCCACTAACCTGGGGAATAGGACATTGGACATTTGAAGAAGATACTTTGAACATGAAGAGCAACAAATATTTCAGGTAAGAACTAAATAAATGAGCATCCTGACTTTCACATAAAATAGCCTGGTCCATGTAACTACAAATATGAAAAAGAAACTGAGAGAATGAGTCCAGGACCATCTCAGGCCAATCCAGAAGTTTTGAAAATCTGTCCCTTTGCATATGAGAAAAATGCAATCATACATGAAAGAGATCTATCAGCTTAGATATGTGCAGAAATAACTTGCTGAAGGAACAGAATTACAGGAATGTTGCTAGTCAGAAACACTGACAGAAAGCACGGAGGAAAAAAACTTGCAAGATATCTGTTAGAGTTAGATATGCATTTACTTGTCATCACATTCAGAATGTTACGTTCATAAAAAGTTGGGACAATATCTGACCAGGAAGAAAAAATAGTTTAAACAGAAAAATTAGAAATAAATAATACAGTGAAGAAAAGTCTTACGGTACTTTAGAGTAAATTGCAAACTGAATGATCGGAAAAACTGATTCAGCTACACTGGTATAGGATGAACCTTCACACTGAGTCAGAAACGCTATATTTAACATGCACCTGTTTTGTTGTCAAATACATTCTTTGAGGAATTATAATACAATCACTCCTGAGACAAATTAAAACTGTATTTTTCTTTTCATTTCATACAGAGGTTGGTCTTTTTCGGCAGACATCTGTGTAACCTTAGAATTTTCAGTTGCAATGGTAACCAAGCACTGAAGCAGCTATTGCACGCCCACACACCTCTGGCTTTGTATGCCTTCACTGGTTTGAGAAAGAACCTTGCTTCAGCCAGACTGTGGACTAATCCCTAAGGCCAGATCATTCTTTGACAAAAGCAGGAAGTACTCTCCTAGAATATTACTTCAGGCTAGCTGCCATATTTTAGCAGGCAGGCAATATTTCTAAGAATCCGGTTTTGCATCCTTTGAGATGACAAAAAGCATCTCGAGCATTTAGCTATTCACCTAGTTTAACACTTAAAGATTTTGAAACCTAGGCTCCTTTTTGGAGTTTTTCATTATAGAGTATTTAGAACCTCTCTTTCCTCTCTGTTTTAAACCCCTATATGGGTTTTGGTCCCAACTCTCAATTAGAACAGTACACACTTTTCCCGTTTTCAATAACTGGATCTGAAAAATAAGTTGTATTACTTCTTACCTGACAGAGGACAATACGAGTTACAGCAAAAAGAAACTATATTGCAGCAAGAAAGTAAGACTTAAGGTGAAGGAATCTCAAAACTATACATCAGCAATGAAAGATGATATAAAATTATTATTTTAAAACGATCTACAATCAACTATTAAACATTAGTTCAAAATTCAGATTAAACTTTACAAAATCCAGTTGTACTGAAATATAGACATACAGATATCATTTCAACATAAAGCCAAGTTTTTGTCATAGCGTACATCCATAATACAATCATGTGAAATGTGTATTATAACCTCAAATAAGATTAAACTGATTTGACTATTTCATAAAGTATTTACATGCAATAGACTAAACCCTGTAATTCTAAAACTGAGCAGCTCTTTCGAAAACAAGGTAGCAGCATGGGTACTCTACACAGATTCTACCTGAGAAACTGACTAAGGAATTTTTTTTCCTAAGCAAAAAAAAAATCTTTTTAATAATTTTTATTAATAGGGAATACTTGAAAATGTCCTTTAAAATTGTATTGAATTTTCCCACCTAATGCAAAAAAGCTCTGTCAGACATCTAATTTTGGTACAAGGACCAAGGGATATGCCAGATATGTCCAGATAACTGGCTTCACACTGTCCTTTCCCTTCTCAGCTACTTCTGTCAAGATTTATATCCTGCCATGTCCATAGCAAGCACGTATTTCTATAGCACCCCTGCAGGATTCGGTTCTCAGTCTGGACCAAAAACACTGAGTAAGCCAAGCAAGACATTCCATGTGCAACAGCTGAGCAGAGCACGCTGCCTTCAGGTGGGGAGCATCCACACTGTTCTCTAATCTGGATACCTCAAACTCTCAGTGAATGTTTGGAGCGTTGTGCAACCAAAGGTTCAAGGTAATTAAAGAAATAAAACCCAGTCATTAAACATCAGCCATCAACTCAGATAATACTCATATGCCATGTATAATACCCATATTTGGTCCCTCTGTGTTTGGAACGCAAGTTGGACTCTTTCACCATTTGAGTAAAAGCCAGGAAGAAATTTTAAAACACATATATGTTGATGTTGCTCAGACTCTTCAAAGGTTTTTTGAGAGGTTTTAACATATATTTTTTCCCCTACAAAGGGAACATCACTCAGTTACACAACAAGTGCGTTCAGCTGTTATGGTTATATATGCAGTAAACAAAAACATGCAAAGAAATTTATTCTTGTTGAAAAAACTAATAAAATCTAGGAGATATTCACAGATGCAGGAAGATTCCTCTGTCCTCCTTGAGCTCATTAAGAAAGTGAGTAAGGAAATTACCTCTTCTGCCTATGTATCCATATCAGCTTTATCTAGAAACAGCATGGTTTCATTAGTATCTGTCACAACATTAGCATTATATTAGAAATGGCTTGAAGCCAATATCCCAGGTACAACAGTCCCAAACCCTGGGAAAGGCCAGATACAGGCGGTGCAACACAGAGCGCCTTTACATCTTATGAATGATGGTTTACTGCCGGAAAATTTTGCTTTTCTTTCTTGGTCTCATCTATCTAGGACTTTTTCATATAATCCATGGCTAACAACGCTAACAATGTATTTTTCTAGGCTAAATTACTGAAGACATAATGATATTCAGAAAGTAAAAAAAAAAAAAAAGGATCACTGAATTATATTATTGCTCAATATAAATATTTGCCCAGAAGTGTTTCTCTAATCAATATTTAAAGTGAGTCAAGGAAGTTTAATAGCTAAATCTTGCTCTCATTACATGTCATCATCCTTTATCTGATATCTTCTGAAGCTATAGACCCCTCAGAGGTTGGGAGAAAGCAAACAATTAATTTCACAAAATTTTCATAAGAAAAAACTTCTCACTCGAAAAAATATAACAAAACTGGATTAACATTTTCATGCAGTCAGGATGGCACTAACATAATGCAATAATTTCTTTAATAATGAAATATGCTTTGATCCTATTACACGTTTCAGAAATAATTATATTCTGTCAAAGCACAAAAGAAAATGAAAATACAAATGGTTCACAAACAAAAATCATTGTAAATCATGAGCAATATATGGATATCTATTTAGGACGAAGACCGTCCTTAGGGAGTGTGTGTATATACGTGTGCACACGTGCTCATGCACATATTGTTGTGGTGCCTACCAGGAATGACTCCGGATCTGGTGTCTGCTATTTCTGCCCGTATGCCATTGTGACAGCCCTGTGCTGAAATCCAAGTTAAATCTGTATTTGCACTGCAATTTTCAGTGTACCAATGAATAAAACATATTGCTGTTTTCTTTCAGTTACGAAGATATCTCCTATTTTGTAAAAAGTGTTACCAAACCCTCCCATATCAACATAACATCGAACTTTTTTGCAGCATGAGTCATTGATAAGAATGATCATCGAAGAGCTAGAAGATGCATATCTAAAGTACTAAATAATTTACTCATGGTGCACTTGTCTCTTACAATGCCAGCTCTGAATTGGGAAACCAAAGCACTAGGAGCTACCCTAGACACTGACCCAAACAAAAGCCTCTGCCCCAAACTACTTACTATGAAAGCATAAGACCAACAGAAACTCTTAGCACTGAAGGACAGATACGAAAGCCAAGGAAACAACGCTATCAATGGAATAGGCAGTAGTCTCTAAATACCAGCCTGGTTTATTAATTACAAATTATACTGTGAATGTGCTATTTTTAGGCTCAAGTGCTGCAAGTTGCCTAGGGGAATGAATGCCTAATTTCTGCAGGAGCTCTGTAGCCAAATCAAGTTTTCTTGATAATTTTGCATACATCAGTTGAATTTCTAGGTAAAACAGAAATATTTTTGAACCCACATAGATGCACAGACTGTGACTCACTTCACCCATTAGTAGATGAAGTGATAATACTTTTATTTGAAATTCACTGCAAACAAAATATCTGCATTACCTCCCCAAAGCTTAAATACATCTTTTAAAAAATGTTTAACACTTGAAAGTTCTAGTTAATGCAATATTTTCCATGTAAAGCTTGATCTGCTGTGGCGAATTATCAAAGATGGCACAGACCTCTCAGATCAGCAAAAATCAAATGAGCATTCCTAGTCTCAGGGGCCTTTTGTTATGAAAGTGGGAAAAATAACAGGTACAGGCACACAGGTACGGTTTCCCCAGTGCTTTCTCTGCTTATCATGCTTGTGCCTTGGAAGACTACAAGAGTAGTGACAAGCCTAGCACAAAGATGAGACAATTAAGAGTCAAGAAAACAAAATAATTTGAAAAAAATAACCCGAACCAAAACTAAATGCAACAAAAGCCACTACATATCATCAATAAAGACAATTTTGTTCAGATGCTCTGTTCGTAGCATTGATTAATTATGGCAAGTGTGGTTTAGGAAAAAACATTTTAAGAAAATCTTTCAAGAATCTTGAAGTAAATTATCTTATGGAAGTAAGATGATGTAGTAGTGATATTACTAGATTGGAAACCTGGAAGGACTGCTGCTAACTACTACTCCTTTTCACTGTGTTAAAACAAATGTCACATTGTATTTCTTAGCAAATGTAGTAGTTTTTACCTATGCCTTAGCAAAACAAAGCACAAATTCATTCTTACCTATGACATGCTTTTAGATGCTCTCATAAAATGTTCTTTGAAAACCTGGGTTCACTACACTACTAGACCGCAGTGCCCAATATTGCTTTATGGCTATCTGCTTTACGGCCAACATTGGCTTCAGTATTTAATATCTCATTGCCTAAATTCTTCTCTGGCAATGGAGATAATACTTTCTTTCTCTATACTTCTATACTTCTTCTGTACAATACCATAGTTCTGTACATCATTATACTGGAGGTTGGAAGAACTAAAGGACTACGAGAATACGTGTTGCAAAGATACAGATATAATGGCATCATTCTGCCAGATCTTTAGCGTTGTTAAAGTGGATCCCTGTTCTGCTTTGCACTCCAAATAAAGGTGAAAAAAAGTCAATACTGAACTTAACTATCATGAAGCATTCTCAACCTCTGCAAGCTAACATCACTTAAAATTATTTAAATTTGCACATCACAAATATTAGTCACATTCAGCTGTTATCCAGCTTGGGTTTTGTTGATGTTTTCCAGTCAGACCACAGATGTCAAACAACGAAATAAGTTCAGCTGTCTGACATTGGGATGCAAGGCACAGGGAACAAGAGATTACACAAGAACACTATTTTTCTAACACAGGGAGGGATTAAGTGCTGTATAATAATATAAATGTACTAATAATGCCAAGAACAAAGGAGGGAGAAGAAAGGTAAACTTGGATTTTTAGCACTGTTGTTCAACTTGGATAAACTTCCAGAATCTAACGCAGCGCAGAGTGACCCCAATAGGGAAAGAGGTATGTGGGACAAGCCACAAAAAAACTACAAGTAGCAAAGGGGCAAAAAGGTGTCCCCTTGGCCTCAAACTATTAATTAGCAACTAGCAAAGCTGTACCACAGATTCACTGCTCCAGCATTCCTCCTCCAGAGGTTGCTGCTAGTCTGCCTCATTATCATCTGGATGGAAAACAACACTCTTTCCTGGGAGTTCTCTGCAACAGTCTTATTGATTAAGTTCCCACAGTGTTAAATCATTCTGTAGCTTTCACTCCATTCTGCCTACCTTCCCACCCCTGAATAATGAAAGCTTTGGCGGATTTATGGGGGCGGTGCAGTAGATGAGGAGCATTTGATAAACACCATAGCATAATACAGTTTCTATTTATGTAATGCCCTTAGATTCAGAACACTTCATGTGCCAAGATAGTATTTTAAAAGGCAAAATTAAACTAATCTGACTTTATTCTTGCTTGTGTACTGCTTCTGTTACCCTTAGGAGTCTCTGCCAAACACTTCCAAATGTGTCCTCTTCTGGCTGTAGTGAATTTGAAATAACAAGGTAAAAAAGCTAGTAAGGCAATGATGGCTCCCTTTTCATCATCCTTCAAGTTGGAGTTACCCAACAACTTCAGAATATAGTTTGTGTTATTTTTTTCACAGACATACATCTGACATATGCAAATCTCTGTAACACGATTAACAAAAAAAAATAAAGCAAGAATGAAAATTTAATTTCTACTAGCAATAAAACTGAATTATCTCTCATCATGAAAGAACCTATCCAGAATCATGGATCTGTACATCACCGGAACAATAATAAAAGCTTAGGCTTAAGATTACTGTAGGCTTTGCTGTGTTATTTTGGAACGGGGGGTAACTGGGGATTTTTTTGAATGGGTCATGCATTAAGAGGACACTAAGGGTTAAGTTTCCTTAGAGGACCCAGGCAAGGGAAGATGCAACTTATCCAAATGGACCCTGAGCTATCCTGAGGGGAAGTGGGCTGACAAAGAAGCCTCAGGTTATGTTCTGAAAGTGTAAAACTAATGATTATTATTCAGAAAAAAAGGTTGAAAGTGACTGAAAACACCACTTAAGAAAAGACCAAGATAAATGTATGTTAGAAAGGAGGAAAGAGGAAGATGAGGCTAGACCAGCTTTTTGGCAACATGACCAAGCGATAAATTTCAGTTGACTGATAGTGATTTTCAGTTAAAAATGAAATATTTCTCATTCAGCAAAAGAAACCCCCCCAAAAATAATGTCTGTTACAATATCCAATGACTATGACACTTTACAAATCCTACAAGAGGAATTCTTGTTATGCATAGAAATGTTTTCTTAAGTACAACATCAACAAGATCTTATTATTAGCTCAAACTCAAAATGCACCATTTTAAATTCAAATCTGCATTTGTGAAATGCAGATTTCACAAATCTGTGTACAGGGACGGACCAGCATCCAAGGTTTTTACTATTTTTCTCATATTACTGAACATTAATGTAACAACCTCACTGATCAGCTTTTATTCTGCACATCGTATGATTTCTAGTACCTTACCGCCAGTAGCAAGTAGATTGACTCCCTCCAGACAAACAGCACGGCTTCCTTTCTCTTTCCTACAATCATTTTTAAACAAGCTAGATGTTGTCACAAATGCACCTCTTAGGCATGTTCAGCTGAGGGAGGCCGGTGCCTGCTGTTCGCCCACTGCCCTGTAGCGCCAGGTGTGCCGTCAGGAGCAGCCAGCGGGAGCTGAGCCTGCAGCGAGGACAGTGCTCTTCCTCTCCTGCAACCAAAGGGATATTTTTGCTTTCTGCATTTCTTTCTGCCTGGATATACCATTAATTTATTATTGAGAGGAAACACATTCCCAGAAAAAGAGGAAGAATAATTGCTGATGCTCGAAGTTACCAGGCACTTACACTTTAATTCAACAGGTGAAGGGCAGCGCTGCAGGAAAGAAATTAAACAACTACAGTGGAATGAGTTCAATATGAAAAATGGAAATCTCAGATCACCAATATGCTCTAAACACAGTAAAACTCGTGGCTGGAACGTGTGTGTTATTTCTAATATCCCAGCTTACTCCCACTGCAAAGAATTACACCTTGCTACCTAATGGTATCAACAGTTTTACTTTAATTATTTTAATTCTACTCCCTCTCCCCCCTCCACCCCTTAAAATTCTTGTATTGTGCTCACTTCATTAGTTGTTAAATTTTAACCAGGATATACAGAGTTACATCTTGTTTACCTCTTGGTATTGTTTGAGAGGAGCATATTTTCTTACTCATGCTTACAGAAAGTACTAATTTATTCCACAAAAGTTCCCACTGATTTCAATCCAACTGCTCAGAGAGTAATTACTAAATAGAACCTTTGCCTTAGTTTATGTGTTTAGCTTTAAAAGGAAAATAAAATAAAATAAAAAAACTAAAACATAAGTATGGTCTGTACTTCTTAGTACTAAACATATATAGGCATTCCTCTAGCATTTACAATAATTAGTTGAAATTTATCCACTGGAAATATTTCAAATATTTTAAGTCACTTCTTAGCTACCAAAGCATATTCACATTCTGTCCTTTGCAGATTCTTCTTCATTTTATGAAGCAATATTACTGGGAAGACAGTTCTCAGAGCTTCAGCTGTAACAGTGCTGAAATATTTTCTTGATGAGTATGTCTTTTTCCACTTCAGGAAGTGCTCTCAAAGAGGCAGGGTCTCTGGATCAGAAACTATGATTCAGTATGGATTTGTTCTGGGAATTATAATGAGGTTCAGCAGAAAGTTCTATTGCCCAAGCTGGAGGTTTCAGCTGAACATAATTACAACTTTTAGTAAAAGATAGAATTTACCAGGGGACCATCCAATAATTAAGACGTGAAAAAAGGCCATAAGGAAAAGATACAGTTCCCTGAATTCTATTCTAAGAATAAACATGAAACTGAAATGTTTCTATTACTCCTCAGAACTGAATATAGTATTTAACATATTTGACTATTACAGTTTCTTAAATAACATTCTCCTAGTTCAAAAATAAATAAAACAGGAAATGTAAAACCCCATTTTCGAACAGCAAGCACAGGCTGATATTCATCCCATGGAATTTTGTCCATCTAAAAGTTAAATATTTAGCGTAAGATAAGTTTCCAAGACCTACTGAGCAGGCAGTGAAGAGAAACATGCCAGTGTTTGAAGAGCCCATTCTACAGTTTGTACACTGTCTGTGGAATGCGACTATGATCTGACACCAATGAGCTGTTTTCTCCTTCTTTTTCTCCTCTTCTGGAGGAGTTCCATATGCAAAGACAATTTTGGTCTTGGTTTTTTTTGTTGTTGTTGTTATTTGTTTGCTTTATTTTAATTTTGATCTGCTTTTCCATTGGAGTCAGTGAGATGGATTGCCCTCTGCAGATGCCCCTCTTTCTCTCCATTGCCTGCCTGCATGGCTTAGGTAAAATGCTAAAATTTGTGTAAGCCACTTTTAGTTACTTTGAGTAACTAAAATGTAGTAAATCTGACTCACTGACAGGTTCCAAAATGCAGCAGTTTTTTTATCAATATTTCAAATCATCAAACAAACAATATGTGACGCTGGTTTTAGTACATGCCAAAAAGAATACTTGGTGGCCAAATAATAATGTGTTGGTCACGTTATTTTTAACAATGATCATTTTTAGGAAGCTGAGTTATCAGAACATAGAGAGGTTGGAAGGATGATAAACAGTGAGTTGAGTGCAAAGGACCACCGAGCTGAATGGTCACAGTTATAAATACAGTTATTGATACAGTCTAATGTAAGGAATAGGTAACTGGGAGCAAAACCCCCAAAATTTTCTTTGAAAAGAAGTATCACAGGGAATTATAAATACCTATCTCAGTATAATTTCTTCATGCAATGTTGTGGCACTAACAGTTAACAAAATTCTCATATACCACAAAAGAGAAGCAAAGAAGAGTTTTTCCCTATACAAAATTTTGGCCAGACCACTCTTATAACACTTATTCACACTATAAAGAATGTGTGAAGAGAAAACTTAGAAGAGAGCTAGAAAAGTGATGCAAGGTTATTACAAAAAAAGCCAAAAATATGGGACTGAAGGTGCTCCAACTAGCTTATCAAAGCAAAGGTCAAAAGTGTGGGTATTTACAAATGGAAAAAATATATCAGAGAGACAGCTTAAAACATACTTCATAAAATCTTTGAACGACACTTTTTCATGCACAGGGAGTGGAAATGAATTCTTCAAGTGTGAGCAGGCAGGCCAGAGATGAGAAGTTAAGGAAAAGGAAAATTATCAGTGGTATGATGCATGCGCCCTAATGTGGGGATCTAAAACTGCAACCAAGTTTAGGTTCTCTTTAAAATTAACAGAAAGAATCAAGCATCTTCAGAGGACGATTAATCTCATCCTAAATAAAAGCCTGAAATGACTTGGAATGCATCTGGTCATACCTGTTGCTCCCCTCTCACTAGAACAGGAGCAAAAATGACTAGCCCAGGCTGAGATATCTATACTTTATATCCAAAGTTAGGTGAGATGTATCCCAGCCTGTATTACTTTTTAGAGCCAGACTGTCTTCAGGAGTTTCACTGTTATCACCAGAAAACTGATAATCTCCATTTTTCTTTCTCCTGGGGAGGAAACCTTATCCCCTCGCCTGAGTATGAGAGTGTAGAGAAAAAGAAAGAGGGAATCTTTCAGTAGCTTAGGGCAGTAGTGCATAATCACTAGATTTTTCATTTCAGCTTTCAACTTGAAATTACAGATCTAACTTCCATTTCTGACTGCTATGACTGTACTGAGATTAGCATTTACCATATCACTTTCTACAGCTGGTATCAGTGAAAATATTTATGCACACAGTGAGAGGAGAAAAGTATCTGCCAAAACCTGTGGGTGCCACTAAAAACAACATTTCTTTCAAATCTGTGGTTTTGTACAGTGCACAGCACAATGGTACTCTGCTTACAGTTGGAAATACTAGGCAGTTCCATAATCAAAAAAAAAACCTAAAAATAATTTATTGCCCTGTAGTAGTAATTATATCTAGAGCAAATTAGGTACTATAAGTACAACAGAGGATCAGTTATGCCACCTCAGCGAGGTGAGAGATGTTGACTTTCCAGTGAAGCTGCCCTGTACCAGATGCAGCTGTAAAGCCTAGTCTTAGCTTTAAGCTCTCCTTACATTTTCAATAAACAGATATAGTACACATGAAAATAAAACCAAGTAAATACGAACATGTAGAGCTCCCTTAGGCTTAGCCTATGGATAGTAAACCAGTTTAGAGTTTCAAACACTATGATGGTAGCAATCGGTCTTACATACTTTATTCACTCGGAGATGATGGGGTGCTACCAGAGCCAGACAACTAAAAACCAGATGGATTGTGAAGTCTGTGCCAGGTCTTCTCAATATAAATTGCTGAACGAACTGTTCCTTCTTACCAACACTTGGCAGGGAATACTTCGGGGTTTTTTAATTGCCATTGCTACAAACCCTAGAAAGGTTTGTGTGATGATGATGGAATGCTGACCTCACTGAAGAAAGACCAGTTTTACCTTAGTTAATGAATAATAGTTGCCATTTTCTGTAATTGTTCCCCCCCTTTACTGTCACAAATGGCCTTATGATAATAATCATAGTATATAATCTGACACAAGTGCTCTTAAAGAAATTTCTAGTAAAGGACTGCAGCCTCTGTGGGAGGTAACTGTCGGAATTATCTTAAACCACTACCTGTCTTCCACTACAATAGAAAAGGCCTTTAATCGAAATAATCCTTTTTCAAACGAGCAACTTTTTTTTTTCCCTCTGCAATTCACTCATCTTAAAAAGAGCACTATAGCTTTTGTGCATAACTTAATTCATTCTTCAAGACAAGTACAAAATTTGTCACTGACATTTAGCGCCAGCCGTAGGCAATGGATAAAATGAACTAGTTAGCAATTTAACCTGTAAAAAAAACAGAGTGGGATGAACAATTTTCTGCCATCAAAGCAAATGGCTAACATTTAGCAAGATTTTATTTTTATTTTTCAGCCCATCCCATCCTCAAGAAGAAAGAAGTCAGGCTAACATTTTTTCTGGGTCCTAAATCTTCCTCTCAGCCTATTTCTTTAATGGTTTAAAGTAAATGACTATCCAGAGGATAATTAGGCACTGTGCTGTCGCATCGTGTCAGGTCACAGCTGGATTTAGTCAGCATTAACCTTTGGGGAGAATTGGAATATCAGTATCATTTAAAATTAAAGACGTGTAAGCAGGCATTTCTGGAGATGTTAGAAAAGTAATTGTCTGTAAATTGTTTGACCTTGAGATTTAATTGCATGCACAACACACATTCTAGCAAGAACCCTGGACTGTGTTCATTCTCTTTCACCTCCGTACCTCTCACTTTGCAGAACCCATTAAGCTACCTGTGGATTTTTCTGTAAAATATTAAAGATTGTTTTATACTGAGAACAAAAGCTTTTAAGCAAAACCTCTTGCAAACAGAACCGTTAAACAGCTGTAGTATAGACCTCACCTATTTGAATTTAGAAATATTTATATATACACAGAAAACACTCGCGTTAAAGAGCTATGCTTAATTTTTATTCCTTTTTTTTTTTTTACTAACAAGTTTGCATATTATGCCTTATTCCCTTTTTCCCTAATGAGACAGCTTATGCTTTCAAAGTCCCTCAAGCTAGGCAAATCTCTCCACTGCTTCCACTGTTAATAATGAAACTTCATAATTATACAAATCCAAGGTGGCCAATCAGCTTCTCGGGCTGAGCCTTCGGGTACCTCATGCATTATTTATGTGGCACTCGGGCCTGTGAACTCACTTGCTTATATTAGAAGCCTAATTAATATTTAATCACACGTAGAGAGGGCACACAAAGCTGTGCTAGTCCCCAAAAGAAGTGCAAGTAAAAGTGTACACAGGTGCTTGTTTGCTTATGTGTGTGTGTATATGTGTGTGCATACTATAATATACACACTCAAACGCACTGATTAGAAATGCTCCTCTCAGATTGGGAACGAGACAAGCCTTTGAAGATGCTAACGTATGCCGATAAAGACAAACGTCGTTTTGATCCTGACTGCAAAATGGCTTTCTCAGGTGATGCTGAAACCAGTTGAGACTCTCCATGAAGATTTCAGCGTATGAAACCCAATGCCAAGGAGAACTGTTTAGGTTTCTTAGTGCAGGAATTACTTTCTACATGCCTACAGACATCCTTTCTGTGTTCCTGGGGCCAGACTCTCCATTCACACTGGCACTAAGTCATCAGCCGCAAAGCAGTTCTTGTTTTTGGGACAGTCTATGAGAAAAAGTAATAATATCTCCAAGTACCCTCACTTTTTGGGTACGTCTCATAATCATCTCTTCCCTGGCATGGGAATGTTGGATAATCCCAGCGGCAAGCTTGTATGGAGAAGAAAGTTCTTGAAACAACCTTATCTATGATGATGATGATTTAAGTTGTAGAAGATACCACTTGTTACTGGATTTTTTTCTAGAAAACATTCATGTCAGTTGATGCTGAATTATTTTCATCCACGCCTATTATTGCGCCTCTACCTGCAAAATCCTCAGCTGTCTGTTGCTTCCTTTTTGTCTACACAGACTCTGACAGATCACGCTACAGTATGAAACCTTTTTGATGGGAAGGGAGATCCATATCTAGAAAACTCTCTGAGTAGACAAGTCAAAGCAGTGAGAAAATGATCTGTCTTATTATTGTGAATTCCACTGAGCACAATGTAGTTTAATATTAAACAAAATGTTTCATCACCTTGATACTACTATTATTTCAACCAACATTTCCAAAGAAGCCATTAACTTTTCTGAGTTCTTATCCTCTCAGACCATTGCAATCTCTCCCCACCATTGTGCTATTGCTTTTAAGGCAGACAATTAAGGACTTCATCTGAACTTCCTCTTTAAAACATTGTTTTCATTTGTATTTTCACTAGCATTAGCATTCACTAGCTACCATAAACAGTAGCAAATAGGAATAATGGATGTTATTCCAGAATCTGCTATTAAAACATTAATGTGGCCTTGAAATGATTGATCTTACCAATATATAAAATGGCTGTGATAACCAGAGCTGGAAAAAACAAGAAACTTTGTTTTGGTGGTCAGAAGAAGAGAATTAGGAAGAAAAAGAGTAAGTACTCTGGGTAAGGACACCGACAAGGCCATACCTGGAGTACTGTGTCCAATTCTGGGCTCCCCCATGCAAGAGAGATGTGGAGCTACAGAATAAAGTCCAGTGAAGGGCCACTAAGATGATGAAGGGACTGGAGTGTCTCTCCTATGAGGAAAGGCTGAGAGAGGAGAGAAGTCTCAGGGGGATCTTATCAATGTATAGAAATACCTGAAGGGAGGGTGCAAAGAGGACGGAGCCAGGCTGTTTTCAGTAGTACACAGTGACAGAAGCAGAGGCAATGGGCACGAACTGAAACACAGGAGAGTCTCTCTGAACATCAGGAAATACTTTTTTCACTGTGAGGGTGACCAAGCCCTGGCATAGGTTGCCCAGAGAGGTTCTGGAGTCTCCATCCTTGGAGATGTTCAAAAGCTGTCTGAACATGGTCCTGGGCAACTGGCTCTAGGTGGCCCTGCTTGAGCTGGGAGGTTGGACCAGGTGACCTCCAAGGGTCCCTTCCAACCTCAACCATGCTGTGAGTCTGTTACAATTTTTAAAAGTTTGTCCAAGACAAAACCTAAAATTTCTGCCCAATATTTGGCATTTCCTTTTTTAAAATATTTTATTTTTATTTTATAAGTTTTAATTTTAAAATGAAAAAGCAATAAGTTTACACATTAAAAGAAATATTAATTTTTGTTTTGCTGGGATATTTAATTTTGATGACAACACTGTGCAAAGTTCCTACTCTTCTCCCAACTTAGTTTCGGTTGAAAGTATTCTCTGAACATAAATCAAAGATGGAAATATTTTTAGTTACTTCAAAAATCCAAGTGAGTAAAATTTGTTGAAATCGCATCTCTCAGTTCTGGTGATACTGATCCAGGTTCAGAAACTCTATGAAAGTTTACATTGGCAAGGAATCTTTATAGTTTTGAATGAAGCATGCTACACAAATAAAAAGTGTTATAATTGTTAAATAATTAAGTACTATAAAACATTGCAATAATTGTTCAAGTTAAGCAATCTTTCCTCCTAGTCTCACTTCTCTCTTAAAATCCGGATTCCAGAGCTTAAATTTGTCATTACATCAACATACAAAGTAAAACTGACTATCAATGCAGCCTCAAAACTAAGTTGGATCTCAGTGGTGCAAAATACCTCTTGTAAAACAACTGAAAAGATGTAGGAAACTGTATAACTTCATACGTTTGGTATCAAAGTTCTTAAAAACAAACTGCTCTTAAGAAACCATGAACTGCCTCTTGAAGGCATCACTTCCAGTTGCTGCAGAGAACTTTCCACAGTAAATTGATAGATATGAGTTGTCCCACCACGCGCTCTGTACCATTCCATGTATGTTAAATATGCACACACAATATATTGACATCAGTTTGCCAAACACCTCTGGCAATCACTGAAAAAATAGACATGCACATATTAGCTCAGTAATATGTTTTAAATTAAACCAAATTCCAATTTATCTTGATTTTTTTTCTCCTTTCAGGGACAAAAATAGTGAGGGATTAAATGTATGCCAGGAACCCTGTACCAAGCATCTGGCAAATTTATGGGGTTTTGCATCCATTTTGCAGTGCTACAGTCCCAGAGGTGCAAGAAATGAGAAGAAACATTTGTTGTAGTTCCAGGGAGAGTTTGCAATTTCATAACTCTTATTTAAGATACTTTCATGTAAAAAAATAGAAGACTTGTAACCATGTTTACACTCTTTCCTTACAATGACAGGCATCCATAATTTGAAATGAATATGCTTAATAGGGAGCATTCCTTCATTAACAAGACCTAGATGAATCATGATGATTTTCATTTTTTATTCAGCTTTCTTTTATGCTGTAGTTACTATTTTAACACCAGAGTAGTTAAGTGTAAGGACAGAGTGGTGAATAATATCAGCAGCTGCAGAGGTAAAATGAATTTTTTTTTTTTTTTTTTTCAAATGTCATCAAAAAGTGGGTTGTTTTTGCAGTATTGTGCAAAAATATTTTCCAAATTTTTTTCCACATTGTGGTCATTTGCTAAATGTTCCATTAGTCCACTAAGTTCAAAGCTTAAAATTGATGTACTTAAGACTTGTCTACTCAACAGGACAATACAGAGAAAAAAAAAAATTTAAAAAAATCATCTGACATTACCAGCTTCCATATTCCATTCCAGTTTCAATATAGGATTGTTCTATTAACTGTATTCTCTAATGGTCTGGTCAGCCTACCATTAAATTATTCAAATAAAGATGAGGGACCTGATTCTCAGCTGGCATATATCAGTATAGTTTCATTGATTTAAATAGGGCCATACCAATTTACATCTCCCGTGAATCATGCCCATCATTTCAATCAGACCGATTAAATGATTAGTTTCCTAGTATATTAGCATAAATTGCTAATAACTAATGAGTGCTCATAATTCTCTGCCTTTTTGTAAAGCCCTTTTCAAGCATAGGAGCATTCACCTGGTAGAAGGGTGAATACATAAGCTGTTGTCACATATGCATCTGAATAGTGTTATACAGCACAGCCAAAACCATGGAAAAGACGTAAGGTCCTTCTGAATCTACACCTCGCAATGCTCAAGAAACGCAAGAGAACTTTTAGCTGAGATTAATAGAGCAGATGCTGCTATTTTACAGTGGTACAATATAATAATACTGCAATCTTCAATAAACGGCCTAAGAGGGTACTAATTTTATGCTATAGAAAGACTAAGGTGTTTTTCTTCAGAAGAAAACATGACTCCAGAAGCAGAATATTTGAGAAAAATATCAGTTTTTAACAAAAATAGAACGAATTAGCAACTGCCGCACTAAAGGAAATATCAGTTATAACATCACATATGTAAACAAAAGAAAAATAGTGAAAGCTTTTACTGTAGTATGCCTTGTTAAGAATCTTGACAGTATTTTCAAATCATCAAGTATTCACCAGCTGCATTAACAAACTTAGCACTACCTGAGGTGTGCTTTCCCCCCCCAGATTTAGGAAAATGCAGCCATTACTACTTTCAGACATCAGTGTGAAGCAGGGACTTTTCCTCTCTTTGCCACAAGGGGAACACTTTTTGGACACTTGGGTAGCTTCACAGGATGGCAGAGAGGAGAAGGAAAAGTAACAAAAGTAAGTGTCACCATTTCAGAAACCCCTCTCTTCTAAAAAACCTCCCGATTTCTTTGTCCAAGGCAAAGGAATTAATTCCACCAACAATCAAAACCCATAACATACACCCTTTCTTTTTTCCCCATTTAAAAGGCTTGGTGTATCACTTTGTCTTCTGTAACAACCACATAACACATAGGGAGAAAATCAATTTTACAATAGTAATTTAAACATAAGGTATTTTTTCCAGATAAATAAAAGCAGTAGAAGAGAAAAAAATTAAATCACACAGGGGCAAATACCCATCCCACGACTTATTTCAGCAAATGTACTAAAGATGTGCCGTAAAACTTGAGAGGGAAATCATTGATTCAAAACACTTGCCCATAGTGTGAGGTGATGTAAGTTAACAGACATTTTTGGATAGGATCTATTGAGCCTGTGTCCAGCTCAGCAGGAGCCATTTCCATAGTTTCCTTAGACTTTGTGTACTTCAGCTTCTAAAGGCACAATAATATTGAAGGGATTTATCATAAAATAAGAGTAATAAATACACTCAGAAACATCAAGTGATATCTGCTTTGCTTACAGCTTGAAAAATATACAAAGAAGACACAAAAAGAAAATACAGACTTTGGGAAACAGAAATGATCATGAAATCACTAAAAATTTCTCTGGACTGAAAAAGAAATTTAAAAAGGGGAGAATGAAAGAGAGAATCAAAGAGAAAGGGAAAGAAAAAAGACGAGTGAGAAATTAAAAATAAAAGAAAAGAGAAAGAGATAAAGAATGTGAAACTAACCTCAGTCACAGTCAAAATGTCATTCAGCAATCTTGTTTTCATTCCTAGAAAGTACCTGTATTAAACCCTTTTTTATTAAAAGTGGGTTTTGCTGCCTAGCTTGACTTTACCTTCTAAATACATATATATATATATATACACACAGAAATACAATCAATTTTTCACTCCTGATCGTAATAATTAATTACTTTTTTTTACTTTTTTTTTTTTTAAATCCAAGAGCTGTTTGGAGTTTCTATACAAATGTAGGAATATCAAGACCTTGAAGATCACTGCAGGTGTTCCCAGTTTGCATTATCAAGAACAAATTCTTAGATATAAGTCTCGAACAGCACGTACTTTTTATATGATATTTTTCAGAATTTTGCTGATGAAAAATAAATACCCCATACAGCTAGGAAAATTTGTTGTAAATAAAATTTGTAACATACTGGTATTCATACACTTGGATAAGTATGCATTGAGTGTGCGTGTCCAAGCATCCACTCATATATGCATTATACTTATCTGTATACATATATATATATACACACACACGTATTCATCAAAATTTCCAAAACTGATTCAGCAATTAAACAGGTTTTTTTCAGCAATTACTGCATCAGTAATATAATTGCTGGCAAACTTGATTTCCACCAGTATCCAGCTCTCCTACTTTCACCCTGAGATTCAAATTCACCATTATGAAAAACTTTTACTAATCCAAATAAAAACAATTAAAAATCCACACATAGAAAAACTTGATGTGTTTCTTTTGTCTGACCTTTGTAAAACCATTGAAACATGGTGCTCACTTTAAAATCTCAGCTAAGAAAACTGTCAATTAAAACGGTTTGTGTGAATGGAGCGCAAAATGATTTCCGGCGTAGCTTCCCCAGCGTGTCTTCGTGGTTTTGCATCTGCTACACAGGAGCAAAACGTACAACAGGATACAAGAAATCCCGCTTTGGAAGGTTGGAAGACTGAGATCAAATCTGCAGTTATTCACTTTGTTTTCCTATGAGTGTCTCACACAGTTTAGGTACTAGCGATATTTGCTACTTGGATACATTTACATAGAAACATTTCTTCTTCTACGCTCCCTTGAAAGTCAATGGGAGGTTTTCTGTTGACTCCACTGAGGTAAGGATGAGGCATTATACAGTCGAAAAAGATACTGTTCTTCATGACCCACAGCTGGTGTGCATGCACTCCCTTTTCAAGTTTTGCTCTTTTACCACCTCCTTCCCTCTGAGACTAGAGAAACGCAATAAAGTCTGTATCTTCTCTACAACCTCTGTCTTAAATAGTGGGGAAGGAAACAAGGGAATGAAACTGAAGTGGCTGGCACTATATCCTACAGTGATACAGTGATAAAAATAAAGGAATTCAGCTGACTCAAAATACACCTGTGTGAAAGTACCCTAACACATTTGATTCTAATGTATACCTCTGATATATAACTTTATTTAATATCTGCTGTCTTCTCTAATCTTTACGGAGCGCAAAGCTACCACTTAGAAATACAAAACTTAGAACCAAAGCAAGCATTTATTTGCAAAATATTTTGGTTACGTTAGAACTGGGGAGTCTCTCCTACATGGTGGGGGTATCTTCACAGTATTTAATGAGTGTTTTAATTACAGCGACTTTAAGTCAGTGGCTTTAAGGTTAAGAGAAATCATAACGATAAGTTTTAAAAGAACTCTTCACCTACACTGTTTCTGTTGTAAGTTAGCCGGTACAGAACATGAAATGAAATAGTATTGCAATCAATGTCAAGAGTTTAACATTTTGTATTTTATGCACTGAATGTCAT
Source organism: Larus michahellis (assembly GCF_964199755.1). Lineage (NCBI taxonomy): Eukaryota > Metazoa > Chordata > Aves > Charadriiformes > Laridae > Larus > Larus michahellis. Next base: position 87,519,481 of record NC_133898.1, read on the forward strand.
TCAAGAGTCACACTTCGAAGTGCATTCAGTGTGATACCTAATGGGTAGCCTTCCTCATGGTTACAATTTTCCCACTTTGTTGCCAAGCTTCTGCATATTAATAAGTAACGACATTTAATGAGAGGAAGCACTCCAAAGTAACACACTTAACTCACTGTCTTTATTCACTGTATCATAGTAAAAATGTACACTTACGCCAAAGGGAAGTTATGCCTTTAAACTGCAACTCTAAATTGCAACTAACATGCTGAAGCAAGGATGTCACAGTTACACATAATTACCATTTCTACAGGAGCCTGTTTCCTGTGGTGACAGTAGCATATTTAAAAGATAGCATTTTCAGACTTTGATGTCACTTTTCTCATACAAAACTGTTTTTTCGCTAAGAGCCCCATTCAGTAGCCCAGCCTTATCCAGTAAAGCACTTAAGCATGTGCCTAGATCCCATTTATTTCAAAGGAACTTAGGCACATGATTATGATTTTTTTCTGAAAAAGGATTGAACTTAAGTATATGTTCCAAATGTTTTGTCATATGGGAACCTAAAATAGGAGCATAACTCCTACCTGCAATACTACTAATAATCCCGACTACCCAGGAATTCTAGTGACAACAAGTTTTATCACGTTTTACAGGTTTATTTTTCCAAATACTGTTCTAGTATCATTCTTGTCTTATCACATAGCACACGCTGTAAGCTCATTACAAGCCAACAAAAAGTTTCAAAAAATATTAAGCTTAATCATATTTGAATCTTTAATACTTTACCAGTGCTCCTCATGGCTTAAAGACTGTAAGCTTTAAATACCACAGAAGTTTTTTTTTCATTTTTGAAATGAGAATGCTAAGAAAGGTATCTGCTGCTTATACAACAGGTTGTAAACCAGAAATTCACAGAGAAGCCAGGGGAAAAACCCTTTCTATGTCTCTCACATTTCTCTTTCCATGTTTTACTTTTTCTTATTCATAATCACTGTAATAAAAATGGTGTTTACCTGGATAAATATTACAGAACAAAGAATACAGTGTGATTGGTTCTGTTATGCTACCAAATTTTTTTTTCCAGCAACCAAGCTATAAACAGTGCCCAGATTGTACAGCAATAGACACTGTCATCTTGTACGAAATACCTATGTGCTGCTCAAAACCTAAGGAAACCCCTTTTAGCAACACTATAATTGAAGTCACTCTTTATGGAAATACTTACTGTCTAATACCTCAGTGGTGTTTGTTGTTTTTTTTTTAATTAACATCCTCATTATAACAGTCTGTGGTGGTTTTAATATGTATACAGTAAGGGTGGCACAATGAGAAGGCTGTGTCACCATCATTCTTCTAACCGAAAACTGGGTGCAGTTTTCCTCGGGGCCCTTCAATGATTTTCATGGCCAGGGTAGACCACAGTGGCTGTTGAGGTATGTATAATGCACTGCCTCTTCTTCATAAGCTGATTACATTTTCTCTCTTAGGATAATTTCTTACAGCTTTAGCACAGAATTGAAAATTTAGAAATGTGTTTTCCGTTTCTCACTGGGCCACAGACTTCCTGTGCGGATCTTGAACAAATTGTTTTACTTACCCTACCTCTGCTTTTCACATCTGAAAATTAGAGATAAAAGCGACAGGAGCACTTCCAGGCTTAATTCATTAAAATCGGCAAAGAACTTTAAGGTCAATGAATGGAGGCTGCTACAGATTAACATATTAAAAGTTTTAATAATTTATTTGTGGTCTACTTTAACTGATGCAAGATGTTTCTAAACTAGAAGCAACAGGAAAATTTAACACTGTCACTGGTATACACGTCCGGTTTTATAGACCAGTAACTGTAACTGAAAGGTATTAATGTGTTTCCTCTATTTGGGCTGTGTACCAGAGTACTAACATACACTTTAGGAATAACCTTCTTCCAGTGGAAAGTTAGAATAAAGCTAAATGCAATACAAAAATATAAATACATACTTCATGTTTATACACACATACACGGTACGCACACAGAAAACGTGTGCATTGAGATACTAGTCCAAAGAAAGAAAAAGATTTTCCTTGATTGTGTTACAAGGCCATAATTCCTCAAGCTCAATGATACATGTTGTAGGAATGCTCTGAAATAAAATGCCTGTAATTAACCAACATATGATTTTATATAAGACCCTTTGTTTAATATATGTCTTCATATTAATGCATCGTGGTTAAAGGAAAATAAAATAGTTAGCACAGGGAGAAAAGACATATCTGTATTTTTAAAAATAATAAAATCTGCTTTATTCCAATAGCATTTTTCCTCAGGATTTTTTCCTTTTAAAAATAAAAATTCCATTTTCCTGTCTGAATTCAAAATGATTGACTGGAGCACAATATTAAGTAATAAATAAAACAGTCCCAGTGCCTGAAAGACTCCTGAATAAAGAGAAAATTATTTTTGGATTTTCCTTCTGATCAGATATGAAATATTCTGAAACGCCACCTCTATAATTTGATAAAAAGCTTGATATCCCCAAATGAAAATAGGATTCAGCACTTTCATTTTTCTGTCTCTAAAGGAACCTCTAGGTAAACTGATTTTAAAAAAATGAAAATCTCAAGCATAAAGGTGGGAGTAATGAAGCAAGTTTAAATATGCGCTGACCTTTGAAATGAACTGCATTCCATGTTGTTTGGCCAAGAAGCTGGCTGTGTTGCTGTCTCCATCAATTTCCACAGCATAAAAGATGTGGGTTTTGGAGCTGCCCTGCTCTCTGGTGGATGTTGATAGGCATCGCCGCAAATACACTAGTGCTGATAGTAACAGCCATATGTTCATTGCTCTGAAATATTAAAAAGAAATCCACAAGGGATAAAAGTGTAAGCACCTTCTTTTCTTGTTGTTGTTCACCGACAGAATTTACCCAGAGGTGGCTGTATTTTATTTTCCCCTTCTTCAGTTAAAAAAGAAACTCCTACAATCTTTTATTTAGTAGCAATATTAAACTAAAAAGCAGAAAGCAAAACAAAACATACTACTTTTGGAAGCTGAGAGTATTATGCTGTTTGACAGTATCTAAAACCAAAGTAATATTATATGATGTTATTCATACAAATTCAAAAATAAAAATGTGCACTATTTTGCAGCTTTAGTTATGGAATTATTTTCTTTTTCCACTCCTCTTTTATTATATGTTTCACTAGTTTTATTCATTGATTTGCTAATCTCAAGCTGTTCACTAGACCTGAAGGACAAATGGCAGTCTGAAAAATTTCAGTGTTTGATATCAAAATGGAAGATTGCCACTTGGATGTATAGTAATTTTATTAACAATCACTAATCTAAATATCTGTATATCTATTCTAAGTCCTTCTGTAATATATTTTTTCAAATATCACTTTAAAAGAGTGTCTTAGGATCTAATCTTATATTGCCTAAGAAAATGAATGATAGAAAGATGACAAAGTCAAGATTATACATATCAGAAGTACTACAGCTATCTTAATTAGGCAATATTCACACCTGGCTGAAAATTGATTCTGTACATGATAACTCTTAGGCACTAGATCCTGGCTATAAAATATTACAGTAGTAAGTAACAAAACCATCTGAGTGATATCCTGATGTTTCATCTGTGATGAAACAACAAGGGTATCTTTTAAGCAGATGCGCTATTAGGTGCAAACAGTGGTAGATACCCAACTAACTTTTCCACCTACATTCCCATTCTTTAATGTACCAGTTGAGATCTGTGCAATAACAGAACTTAAAAACTAATTTTGAAATGAATGACTCAATATAGTTTTAGATGTTATAGGTGGTCATGTTCATTTATATGCTTGCAATCTTTGCAATTATTACACAAATAGTCTTTTAAAACAGCAGGCAGATATAAACGATCAGCGGGACCATACAAGTATGTAGAAGTAAACCATTGTTTCAATCTTATCTTTGAAGATATACATCTGTCTTTCCTAAGCCATGTCTTTGAATTACGTCTTTCTTGGAAGACCAAGAACCAATGCAAAGCAGACAGTGACTGAATTCCACCCCCACCCCCAGTAGTAGCTCTTTTTAATAATACTAGGTACAAATTAAGGGGCAACAGAAAAAATAGTTTATCTCATATCTTGCACTCCACAATAATATAAACCTACAATCTTTAATAAATACTGCCAGACTGGAAAAATATACTTAAAGTATCTGCACAGTTAAAGATAAAAATCAGATCTTGAATGAGATCCTACTAGCTAGATACTTCTGAAAAAGCCTAGTAAAGCCTATCATATGGAATCCCTACTAATTACATTAGAATGTTTCTGGATTCTGATTGCTGTCTATCTGTAGCATAAACAGAGCCTCACAGAGGTGGGGGATTTTTTTTAGTCAGACATATGCAGTCTAAATTTCTAAAGTTCCTCTTCAAGTCTTAGTTAAATATGCAGTAGGGACGCTACTGGTTTTCCACATCGTGTTTTTTGGAACACTAAGGATTGAGGTAGTGGGAACTGCAATTTATTTCTGTTGTCTAGCTAAGCAATCAGATTACAGCCCTATGAAATGAAGCCCACTAATCAACAGAAAGGAAGCCATAAAGATTATGGATGATTAAGTTTCAGCTCCTACCTGTAAGAAGATGAAAATTTCATCAAGTATTGTCCAGGACAATACATGAGGCTAGAAGTTATTTAGTTTGGTGTTTCTTCTGCTAATGCAGGGCTGCTTTGTATTGGCTATTTACCTACATGGTGACTGAGTCAGGAAAAAAAAAAAAAGACATTACAGCTCAGCCTACTCTAAGCGTGATTCAGAATAGATTTCAACCAAGGTCTCTTCCTATCAAATGTAATGCAGTCTAGAGCCATTTGATATCCACAGCCAGCTTAGGGCAAAGTAGTTTGTCCATAATTAGAGTAAACCAAAGGTTGTGGAATGTACGGAGAAATAGGGGCTGCAGAGAGAATTAAGAAAAAACCTCCAAATTCCTCCAAATAGACTCACCCTGTATAATTCATGCAGAACAAAACATTTCCAGAACAAAAGATCAAAATCAGTCTACCTAGAATGACCTAGATCATAAGAGCATTCTTTCAGGAAAAGAAAATACAGGTTCATCCCCCTGCAGAGAGACCTAAGGGTAGAGCACCATATTTTTCAGTAAGGGACTGACACCACTGTGGTATTGGTAGAAGTGTTTTGGAGATACTTCTCTCCTCTGATACCATATTCTTTGACATTCACTTTACTGCTTTTCAAAGCAAACTATTTTGCTAGTGCTGAAGTAGAGATCTGCAGAACTTACTCATTTTTTCAAGCTGATAGGTTTGGCAAATTTGACCTGACACAAATGGAGCCACTCTGCAGATTAATTTTTTTGACTACCAATCAATTTTCTGGGGAAAAAAAAAGAAATAAGATACAGAAAAAAATTCTACAGACAACACCATGCAAACATGTCTGAGAGGCATTTCTTATATACTAGTGGCTTATGCTAACTGTTACTAGAACTGGAAAACAAAATGCTGGGAGATTAAATGGGAAACAATATAAAAAGCAATAATCACTGAAAGCCTCTGCTATTCATATATACCCTAGGAAGCTTCAACCACCAATATAAAACTAGCCATATGTGACATCAAGATGATACTTAGAAAAACACTTGATTGACAAACTGGAGAATAAAACCTCTACAATTAGTAAAATTTTAGATGTCTATTTCTGAAAACAGCCAGTAATCCTGCAAATGTATATTTTCACAGAAGAGTTATACATTTAATAATTTTCCATTCCACAAAAATACCAATCGACTGGAGTCTTGGTCTCCAAGAAATTACAAATCCATCCTAGAAAGTGGAGTTGGTAAACCCACTCAAACACACCTTCAAAAGCGAAGTCAACATTTTAAATAATCTTTCACGAGTACAAGTAATAATTGGATACCTTCACAATCATGACACTGAAGCAAACCAAAACAAGTGTAGTTTTACCCCAATTATTAGCTCCTGAAAACACAGTGGGTGGGTAAAATACATTATTTTACCTTTACAAAAATTCTACCTACTTCCTCATGGAAACCTTTGGGTTTCCACCCATAGTGTGGAATAGGGACTTAAATTCAGCATGAAATTAAAATTTACCCAAACTTGAACGAGACACTAAGGCTTGGAAAACTGCAGTCAGAACAAGGTCAGGAGAGGCATATAACAGCTGCAAACTGGAATCATGAAAGATTCCACCTGCACAAAGTAATCCTCATCCCAAGACTGATCCTATATTTCTCCCATAATGCAATTCTTCCCAATGTTCCAATCCATATATTGGGAGAACAAAGAGCCTGTCTCACCTATACCCTCCAAAGGAGGGTAAATTGGACAGAGGAGGATCTGGTGGCAGTAGAATGGGAGAACGGACACCAAGGGGCTGCTGTTGGGCATTAGTGAAACTGGTGATTTATGTTAGAGGCCTTGGATTGACTGATGAGGATGACTAGGACTGAGAATTGAGTGCCAGGGCAGTAGGACTATTGCTTGAAAGCAAAAGAGGGTACAAAAGCGACTGAGTGAGAGACTGAAATAAAGAAATAATTTGCATACCTGGACTCACTGGGGCCTCAGTTGATATGAAGCCGGTTCAAGTGACTAGAAGTACAACTGGTTAAACAGAACTAGAAAAAAGAGTCAGGGATGATAGTGAGTCTGGGAAGGTCAAAAATTAGATTAAGAGATCTGAATGATTTAGGGAGGGACAGATTAGAGAAGTAGAGAACTGAAAGAAATACAGAGTGCTGAGAAACGGCAGATTGTAGAGAAACAAATGCAGCAAGGAACCACCAGCATGCAACGAGATTATCTGGGCAAAGAGACCTGGTGCAAGCATATTAGCTCTGAAAGAGGAGAGGAGGAGAAAGAACAAGTAACAAGCAAAACTTAACCAGACTGCAAAGAACAAACCAGAAGACTATAATCTTCAGACTAGCTCTTCTCCACAGCCTGGAACCAAATCCTAGCTTCCAAATCTTGCTGTTCCACTGAAACTGGAAAACACAAAGGAACCAAGTGCCTTAATTCCACCTGCTGAGCCACAGGGATAGTTAAAGCCTGGTACTTCAAAGAGTATGAGTGTGTTCCTTCAAACAGCAATGTTCTCTGCTGTGGATGTTAGGATTCCAGCCCCATTTATGCCTCCATGGGAATACAGCAAGTTGCCAAAGGATGACATTTGTACTCTAATCACTCTGCTAAGAAACCCCAAAGCATGAGTTAATCATACACACAACATATTACAGAATCACAGAATGACAGGGGTTGGAAGGGACCTATGGAAATCATCTAGTCCAACCCCCCTGCCAAAGCAGCTTCACCTAAAGCAGGTTGCACAGAAACACTTCCAGGCAGATTTCTGCATATCTCCAGAGAAGGAGACTCCCCAACCTCCCTGGGCAGCCCGTTCCAGTGCTCTGTCACCCTCAAAGTAAAGAAGTTTTTCCTCATGTTGAGATGGAATTTCCCGTGTTCCAGTTTGTGCCCGTTGCCCCTTGTCCTGTCACTGGGCACCACTGAAAAGAGTCTGGCCCCATGCTCTTGACACCTATCCTTTAGATATTTATAAGCCTTGATGAGATCCCCCCTCAGTCTCTTCTCCAGGCTAAACAGACCCAGGTCTCTCAGCCTTTCCTCATAAGAGAGGTGCTCCGTTCCCTTGATCATCTTCATAGCCCTCCGCTGGACTCTTTCCAGTAGTTCCTTGTCTTTCTTTTGACTTCATTCTTTTTATATTAATAAAAGTTTGCTAAATCCAACATTAAAAAATTCCAAATTAAGACTATTGGTGTAAATTGTAAACAGAGGGTGAATGGTCTTTTTAGAGGTTGGGAAGAAGAGTGGTTAAAGGCTGAAAGTAGTCAGGATTCACAACTTATAATATATAAACTCACATACGGTTGATTGCATAAAACACATCTTCAGTACCTGCCTTTATTAGCTTTCACAGTAAATATGATATATCCTAAAGTGGGCTCTTGAGGGCTAGTAACTAGTGACATCCATGATTAATGTTATATGAGGGGACAGATCCTCTCCACGTCAGTGCTCCGATCTGTCCTATCTTCTGTTTCTTCAACAATGAATTTTCAGAAAATGCTTTGCTTTCAACAATAAAGATTAAACTTATGTACAGTGGAAATCAATTTCCTTTCAGAACACAGGATTTAACCTAACCTATCAAGATTCATAATTTTATTAAATTCTACAGGGGGGACGGAAAGGACAGATTTAAGTTTTTCCTCTTGGTGTGACAACTACAGTTTTACTCTGCAACTGAAATTGAAATTGAAATAAATGAAAACCTAAACATTTTCTAAACTACATACATGCAAGAACAGAATAGGCTTATTTTTAATAATGTGTGATGTAATTGAGATCAAATAAAAAAGTAAAATAAATACACAATATCAATTAAACACACAACTAACTGTAGTCACCTCTCTCTAGGTAGTCAGTAGCTACTACAAAACATAAAGGTGTCAGCTTTTGTACTTTTTTTAAATGCAGCTGAAGTTATCCCACAGTGTACTGCAGTGTACTGTACAAGCATACTTGTTCCATTAACTGAATCTAATTATAAAAAAACAACCAACCAAAAAAACCCTAAACAAACAACTCTACCATTTTTCTGGCTTTAGGTTAGGAGTATGAGATACTACAATATAATAAAAAATATACACAGTTTCTCTATTAATCAAAAGGGTAGAGAACTGATACTGGATTTGTAAAAGGTCTTTACTCAGTAGACCAACTAGGACTGGTGCTATGGCAGTAGTGTTTCTGTTATTAAGTGCTTGTCACAATAAAGAGTATTTTGAAATAACATCTTTTCTACAGGGCCAGTAGCAGATGAGCATCCTGTTTTACAATTACTAGTCTTGAGAGTGTTCTGGGTTTGTTACATCAGAGATTTCAATTTAAATTCTAAATACGAATAAGAAATCCTACAACAAATTAGTCGCTTCCTGAAGTTTGTACACAATGTACGCTTGTGTTTCTGAACAGTAATTTTGCTTGGTAGGCCCATACACACCAAAAAAATATTATATTGGTTTTTACAGTCACACACAGAAAAACAGCCAGATGTGAACCTGAATTTCTTAAGGTGACTGAAGCTAAATATGATTCAATCATATTTCATAGTAAAAACCAGTAATTACCACCAGAAATATTTGCAAAAATGTTGGGAAAAAATTACATGTGAAACAATAGTAAATTTACTTTCAGAAGTGTCTGTTGTTTTATAAAACAACAAAATCAAACTAGAAAAAAAAGAGAAGAAACACTGAGGGTGGGCTGGTTTGTTTTTACGAGAAGAATTGGTTTCTTCTTGTATCATCTTCCACTGACAAAAAATGATCCCCTTTAATTGCAGTGAGACATTCTTTAGTTTTTGACGAAACCCTGCGAAACAGCTAAACTACATGCATCGCTTTCCGAACTATGAACAGTTTTCTTACAGGCTTTGTATCATATGCTGACCAAGCCCAGTTTTGCTCCGGTTTATGAAATGTGACAAGACCACAGTTAAAGTTGATCTATGCCGCAGGCTATTCGTGTTGTCTACTCAGATGGTTTGTCATAATGCCATGAGTCCTGATACTGTACCTTCTTTGTTTTCTTTCATTTATTTTACTGAAGTTTTATAACGCCAGAAACAGAGGCAAGATCCAAATTTATGGCATTGTTTCTCCCAGCTAAGAATAAGCACCAAACCATGAGGGTGTATTCAGAAGCACCTCCTGTGATGTCTGAAACCTGCAGAGACACTGTGTGCTGTTGATTTTTAGTTTTTTCACTGAAGAATCACTGAAGTGAAGAGTACGTAATAATGCACATATCATTTTATTGCATTTTTTTCTGGGCAATATTTTTTTTGTTTTAAAATATATTGGTACTGGCAAACACTTTTTAAAAGATTATCTTAGAAACTGACAGCACTTCAGCATTTTCCAGCTTTATCAAAGCACTATCGACTGTACTAGAAACTGAATAGAGTTCAGTTACTGATACAGCTTGGAGTTTACCACACTTTCAGGGGACATCACCGAGTGCCAAGAAACTTCAGAAATTAGCAAATTCTATAGAGAGCGTTTTATCTTGAAAAAGGGGACATTTATGATCGAGTGTGTTTCATTCCTTTAGTTGCTACCATTTTTGTTTCAAAATAAGAAACAGGATAATTATACACCACTCCTCAGCCAGATGGATCTCAAAATGTTTTACAAACCACATGCACAATAACACAAGAATTATAAATAGAAAATTATTAAAAATACAAAACCACAGCTACCTAGGAGTTCGGACTGGCCAAACTGTTTACTCGAAGACTGAACCTCTATAAAACTTCTGGAACCAAAAGGGAAGAAATAATTGTATCTAATCAGCACATTACTGTGAATTAAGTGGTACTAGTCTAGCCATGTATTCTAACAGTATAAATACATACAGTTTATAAGAAGTGTTACTATCTTCTATTAGACTAAATGAAATATTTGAGGGGAAAATGACAAGCTTTCAGGCATGCAAGACTTTCCTCCAGTCTGAAGCAAAATCATCAATCTTCCAAACTAAATAAAAGTTGAGAACAATTGCTCTGATTTTAATTTAATCAAACTTGCCAATTCAATTAACTAAAAGATAAGATAATTCATAAATATGGGGCGGATAAATATTAGAAAGGGAAAGGCAATGCATTTGTTTGCTCCTATGGGACAGAGACAGAGAGCAAGAGAGACAAAAGTAATTTATTATCTGTGCAGCACGGAAAGGTTATTCTGGGGTGGCAAAAAAATATAATGTGCCATAAAACCAATGTCTCTGTTGAGTCCATGTTTTTAGTGCCCAGTAGAGTTATGAATTTTAGTTCCAGAATTATCTTTTGAAGGTATTTTGTATGTTTCCCTTGAGCAGGAGGGCTGAGAGGTCAGAGATGAAGCGGCTGTTCTGGATTAAAGCAAATGTGACACAGCCATGCAAGCTGCAATGCAAAATTCAATAAGGCTTGTATAGCTATCCTACTTCAACATTCTCTTTATTTGCCAAGAGTGTTCACTCCCAGAAACAAAACTAATGCAAAGCCCGCGCTTAAGCTATTTTCAACTGGTAGAATAGTGTGAAATAACCTTAAACCAGTCTTAAATGATAGCTGAAAATAACTACGATGGTGATAGGACCATTATAGAAAATGGAAATCTGTACCTGGTACTAAGTGCTTGCTTCTCTCTGCTATGCCAAAATTGAGAGAAAACTCAGAAAAAGTCTTGAGGCAATCTTTTACCCAGCATAACTTCAATGAACTCCTGAGGTGGTTCTAAAGGACTTCCAGAATCCAGATTAAACTCAGGGTCATTACGATGAGGGACAGCTCAAAACTCTTGGTTTAGGAGAACACTTTCCCATTGTATGCAGAGGCATAGCCACTTCAAACAATAATTCAAAGGCTCCAAGATTTCTTTACTGATGTACCGCAAACACTGGTTGTGCTCAGAAAGCATTCCAAGCTGAAGTCCTCCAAGACATCTTTTGGGTGGGTTTTTTTTGAGAGTAGATTCCAGCTGCCAAACCGTATCCCAGACATGCTATACTGTAGAGTCTTAACACTCACTACATGGTTATCCTGTACTTAAAATTGCCCAAATTATGCTATCACTCAATGGATAATATAATAGATAAATTAAGTGTTCTAAATTACACAGGCTGTCATGCTCACTTTTGTGTGCTTTGTAGCTAGTCAGTAATAATGCTGCAAAAATTCTTATGAAAAGGATACAGATATCTGAGGGTACCACAAAGGGGAGGAAGAACAGCTTCTCCCCGACTATGCTCCTTCAAGAAATAAGAACAAGAAACAAAATTGAAAAAGAGAGTCCAGACAAATGAATGTTACACATTTAATATATATAAAAAATATCTGAAAGTTTATATATGTATGAAAAAAAGAAACAGAATAAACAGGAGATGCAGAGGAACTGTACAAACAAGGATTACATTAACAATGATAAAACACTTAAATGACTAAGTCAGGCTTTTTAAGGGGATGGAATGAAACTTCACATACACTTAACCATCACATCCAGAAAGTATATTTTCATGAAGCCCAGCAGTCTTAATAACCAGTCTAAAATGAACAACTTAAACACTTAGAACAAAATCCTTTTGCTATTAGACCAACAAACTCCTATCTAGCCCTTCAATCAGCGTGAGCTAATCCAAGCCTCTTTCAAGGCTTTGGTTTAAATGTCAAACATGTATTTCTAGAATATCCTTCCTTACCTTAGAGTCAACAGATTTTTGGTCTTCTCTATAGTAAGACTCAATCAACTCAGAGCCAGCTTAACTAGCTAAAGTTGCAAATGAGAACCTTTTTTTTTTTTTTAAATAACTCAGAAACCTCTTTCATGTTAATGCTTGCAGTGCTATGACACATAAGAGCAATAAATACTTTCTACATTTGAGTTTTGGGCATTCATTGTTACTGACAAGCCACTTGTTGGTATTAAGTTTTATTAAAAGATTGTCTATCTACAAATTTTCACCCCTTCTGTGAAGAACAACAGACATTTCAATTAACACCAAAAAAGAAGTTCAGGAAGACTAACACAGCAATATATTCCCCCACAGTTACCAAACAAAAAATCTGGAGCAGCTCTTAAAACATTCATTTTTCTTATTTTATCCCACCACCATGGAGACAAGAATCAATCATTTCATACAGTTTGTGTATATGCTCCATCCCTGGAAACATTCAAGGTCGGGTTGAACAGGGCTCTGAGCAACCTGATCTAGTTGAAGATGTCCTCGCTCATTGCAGGGGGGTTGGACTAGATGACCTTTAAAGGTCCCTTCCAACCCAAACTATTCTATGATTCTATAGCTTCCAGAAAACAGATGTGTGACATTGTTAAAATTGTGTTAAACTTCTTCATCTATTGAGAAGCCTCTGCAGCACGCAAAAAGAATCGTCATTTTGAGAATTTTTGAACTTACGTAAACCAGAAAACATTAATTGTTAGTTAAAAAAAAAAAAGAGCAAATTTATGTTAGCATCACCATTAGTATGAGAAATGTAATCTCACTGGACATTCCATGAAAGACCTTTTTTTACTTCTAATGAGCAAAGCAATAAATTCATATCCCAAGGCAAATAAAGAACCTGTTCTAACTAGTTGCTCAAAACCAAAGATATAACCTATTGCACTAGAAGCATAACTTGCATCTGGTCCAATCAATAAACAAGGATTCCACATGAAGAATACTTGAAAGTGTGACTGTAAAAAATCAAAAAAATAAGGATCAACCTGAAGCTTTTGCAGAATATTAGATGATTACTTAGGACATGAACTGTATCATTTATCTATAATTTAGAAAACTAAGTGATATAATAAAAAAATCAGAATGTGAATAATAAAACATGGATGTAAACTCATTCTTCTTTCTACACAAAATGCAAGGGAAAAATGTGTGTCAAAAAATAAACTGCTTCTTTTATGAAATGATTATAAAACATCATTAGTAGCTCAGAGTGTTAGCCTGTCTGACACCCAGTAGCAAATGGTTCTTCCCCTAGCAGGTTTACCATTATTATGAAGACATGGGCCTATGACTACCAAAAATTAAAACTATCTGATATGCAACTTTTTAGCATATATTTAACTTATTGGAGCAAAGTAATCTTTTCGACAAACTTTACTATCATTAGTAAGAAAATTCCATCCAGAGAAGTATTGCTTTCTTGTAACAATAAAAAAAAAAGGAAAATCAACTTTCTTTTTATTTAATAGATTCCTCGCTACAGATCATTCCCCCAAGAAATATTCTATGCAATCACAAAGGATACCAAAATCTGAATCTTGCCTAAGAGTCAAGAAGAGTTGGAAGTGCTTCAAAATCACCTTTAGCTCAACAGTGATTTCTACAGCCTATTAAACAGTGGAACTGATGGACTCTGAGAATGCCATATGCTGCCCTCTGCTGAAAAGATGATCATTATGACTTGAGGTCTTAAGGCCAGAAGGTCTGGCAAAAGGGAAAAGAAGTGGAGGATACTCTGATTTCAGGGATGTGGATAATTCCTTTAGGGAGAAAGGAAGATTAACGCTCACCTGGGCAAAGAAAAATTTCACAGAACATATGGTGTATACGTATAAATTATCTTGACAAGAACATGAAGTCAGCAAATTGGTTAATAGAAATATAACTATTGAGAATTACATTGATTATATTCATAAATGTCTTTAAAATGGCTACCTGGCACGTAGTTTAGATCTAACATGTGACTTACTTTAAAGACATTATAATACAATGAGGAGAGTCTTTCAGAGTGAAAATAGAAATTTTTTTACCCTGTCCATACTGTGTTCATTGATTGGTGCATATACATGTACTTCAAAGTCACTGTGAGAAACTTAGCAATAATGCTGCTGTTAAATAAATAATAAAATGTGTACAGTCACTTTGGAGTGCTTTTCACTTTCACAGACTCTTATATCTTAAAAAAGAAACAAACAACAAAAAAAGAACCACCAAGAAAAAAGGAGGCATACTGGGCACTTTTCTAGTTCTTATTGTATCATAGCCCAAACAACAGAGGCACAGAAAGGGAACAAGCATTAAAGAAACAGGCAGACTGTACATTACATCAAATAAAACTTTATGTTTCATGAAGCAACAGTCTGAGGATGGTAAAATTGAACTTGTCAACTAATAGTGTAAATCTATGGTTTTAACTGAAAGAAAAGGTAAGAGAAAGATGCTTAAATATAATTACTTTAGTAATATTTTCTTCTAAGGAGTAACGCAGTTGCCCTTCCTTCTAAGGTAATGCAGTATTCCTGCACTACAGTACCATATAGCAACAACAACAAAATTAAATGGTATCTCAGTAACAGTACAATCACTTCTCTCTTTTATCTTTTATCTTCTCTCTTTTGTCTAAAAACCAATATGTGCCACCTAGAATAATGTACAAAATGAAGACTGAAGTACTGTCATAGACGATGTTTCACAGGATTTTATAAAAATGGTTGTCCATTTAGCCTAGATTTCCCTCACTTCATTATTATGACTGTATACATGAACTTTTCTTCCGAATATTGTCATCTCGCTGGCACCATACTTAGTCCATTATATGGTACTGGAGGTATAATATACACCAGAAATTCACATGCATGTTCTTGTTCTCTGGGATGATTGCCATGGAAGAATCAGTGCAGTGCATTTTGAAGTAAAGTAATAGAGTGTACAATGGTGAAATTTCTGCTTAAATTATACACTAGATGCCTATTCCCCCTAGATGACAGGTATTAACTGGTGTTCACTATCAGCATCATAGTATGTGATTTATCTTCCCCCTATCCCTACCTCCATAGATCTAACAGTATAGAAAGTGTTAGATTTCTACTAATGCTTTTTGTTAAAATGTTGGCATTTTCTGTAATGTTTTGAAAATCAGGACTATTGTTTAATTTTCATGCATAATACTTTAATTTAAGAGGATTCTTATCTACATGACAATCAAGGGAAAAAATGTTGATGGATTACCAGCAGCCATGTTTGGAATACAATCCTTAGTAATATAGATTTGGTCAGACAAAATGCTCATATATGTATAATTTGGAGCTTTTACTTACATTATCAAGGGATGATACTTTTATATTAACCCAGAAACCAAGCTATTTTGTTTGTTATTGTTGTATATTGTTAAACAAGTTAATTGTAAAGAACAGTGCATATAAATGTGAGCTTGATGGGGATGAACGTCATCATAAATCATGCAACAGTAGAAACTATATAAAATATTCTGGATATTTCCGTGTTACCCAGAACTATAAATATCTCAGTGAAATGAAAACAGGGGAAAAGATGGGTTTAAGACATTTTTTGTGCCCTACATCTGATGGCTCCTACAAAATTTCAAGTATTCATTAGAATAGCTGCATGACTGCCTTCATTTATATACCACTTCTCAGAAGCTAGGTGAAGCAGAGAATAACTAGGGAGCCCTGATATGTTTCAGTTTTGCAGAGGTATAGGAAACCGAGGGATGGGCACCCATTCATTCCAGAGAACTGCATACTAGGTGAGCTTTTTTTAATCAAAGAACTAGAATGGGATTATCTATCCAAGATTTTATATAGTTAAAATTATCACAGTTTGGGTACTTATATAGAACAGCATTTGCTCAAAATATATTTTTTTTTTCATAGTTCAAATAACAGCACCTATTATGACAATCATCTACATTTTTTTATATTTACATTTTATATAGATAACTTAACCCTCCACCTTGAAAATATGCTATCATATAACTAGTGAGCTGTAGAAATAAAGGTTGTAAGATAAAAAGCATGCTTCCCAAACTGAAATCTGAAGACAAATCATTATTATTATTATTATTAGTCGTTGTTGTTGTTATTATTATTATAGTGGAAGGAACAGCATATTGCAGTTAGGTTAAAACAGCTTGCCGTTTGATAATAATTCTGTGACATCCAAAGGTGCCACTTAATGGCCTGGCTCTCGGGTGCAGGAGGGCAGTGATCAGTCAGGACCAACATGAGGAAAGAGCCAGTACTGGCAGGCTGAGAGACCCTCAGTGACTCAAAGAAGAGCAGAAGTTCAAAGTTCAAGTTCAAAGGGAAAATACTTGCAGTTCTGGGGGAAACTATATACCAGAAGCTCCACGGCAGCATTCTCTGAGATGTTCTACCACGAACATCAGCTATTGGCTTAGACAGAGTGGAAGTCTCCACACATGCTTGAATAAATGACATCAGGAAGAAGGATATATTAAGAACTGGTTGCAGACAGAACCTGTACATCTTTTCCTGAAGTTAAAACAGAATGAGACTGCTTGCACTTTAAAAACCTACTAGCTCCAGGAAAGTCAACAAGGATTGCATCCCTTGCAAGGGAAGCATCCAGGATAACAGATCTTTTACGAGTTTTTTCATAAAAACCTCTGCATAAACCCCTACTTCTTCAAAAAACCTCAAAATCTGAGATGGAAGAGTAAAATTAATATTAAAAAGTGAATAATGATCAAAATAGAGTACAGAAGAACATAAAAGTGAAACAATATCTATGTTTCTATACAAATGCTGGAAGAGTTAAAAAAAGGGATTTAAAACACTTAGATTCAAATAAGAAATTGACTTTATAGCTATTATCAGAAACTTGATGGAAGAAGATAAATCAATCAACATTACCATCAAAGTACATAGGAACAGCAATGTGTTGATGGAGTATTATTGTTAAAATTTACAGAAGTTTTAGAGCTAAATCATATAAACATGTTATATGAATCAGGAGTCCACACACGAACTGAGAATGTAAAGGCAGAAAATAATAATGGTAACACCTCATCTAATCTCCAGTAGATAACTCACATTAGTGCATGATTATAACACTTACTTTTTAGTTCCTGTAAATGATTAGAGTACCTAGTGGCAAAACCTCCAAAAGGAGAAGTAATTCTTGTCCTGACCACAACAGCGCAAAGGACGCAGTTCACAGAATTACTTTCCAGGAACTATGCTACGACAGCAACCATCATATATTTAGTTTCAACAGCTTTGCAAAAACATGCAAACAAACAAAAAAATTACTAATTTCAAAACAGGAAACTATATAAAAATTAGATTTATGGAAAAGAAATGAAAGGAGACTTCAAAAAGGGTAGAATACATGTAGTCATTAAGGAAACTAAAGGCCTTATATTTAAGTGTCAGAGCAAAAGAATACCACTATCAAAAGGATCAAAAAGACCAACAAAAAGTTATAAATACTAGAGCATAGTCAGGCAGACCAACTGAATAATACAGGAAGTTATTTTTCAGAAAAAGAAGTCGTATTCAAATGAGTAAAGTAGAAAAAATCATAAACTGTGATCGTTTGTGCAAAAACTCAGTGAGGAAGACCAAATGATTGAAGAATACCTGCAAAAGGTAGAAAATCTAATAATAAATGCCTTCTCAACTAGATGAGGAGCAGGGAGAATGACACGGAGCTTTTAGGAATTAAGGAACACTCAAAGAAGACAGCAAAATAACTAAATTAATTTTTAGAAACATAATCACTTATGAGGAGCTTGAAGAGTTTTGCTTACCAGAATTTTTCTTTACATTCAACATTTTAAAGGGTCTGCCTCAAACTCAAAATTTCTGGAACTTTTCAAAGTTGTGGAAGAAGTTCTAGAACAAAAAACCCCAATCAACCCCAAACTTCCTATCTACTAATTGATATTAGCCGAAAGTTTCTAAATGATTTAAGAACAACACAACTAAGCATGTTATGAAAGTTCACTCTGAATTGCTTTAGTACTAGAGGACTGAAAGAGAGCTAACACGATATGGATTTTTGAAAGGGGATTCCACAGGAGCCCAGCAGAGAAGCAGACAAGTAAGAACAATGTCCATCCTAAGTAAAGTGCTAATATCTAAAAAACAGATCCAGTGGACAAATAAATAAGTATGACACAATACAGAAGAACTTGTTTTTACAGAAACTTCTGCCTCACAAATCTATTAACTTTTTCTAAAGGAGTAAATGTGTATATAGACCAGAGAGGTTCTTTTATAATTTCCAGTTTGCATTCAACAAGAACTGCTTTTAAAAAGAAAAAAAAATTAAATTGACGTGCAATTCCATTCAGAAAAATACCTGTATGTATTAATAATGAGTAATAAGGAGAAAGCAAAGGTAGTGAGGTAGGCTAATCATGGCTAACAGCCAAAATTCCACCCAGACAATCACTCCCTCTCCCTCCTCATCAGGACTGGGGTGAAAACAGGAAGATAACCCAGGAATGAGAATGCATGTGGATTGAGATAAAGATAGGGAGATTGCTTACTAATGAGTGCTGCAAGCAAAACAGACTGAACTTGGGGGGAAATTAACTTAATTTATTGTCCATTAAAATAAAAATGTAATTACTAATTCAGGTAGTGGGAAACAAAAAGACAAACATTAAAAAGACACCTTTCCTCCCAGCATCCTCAGACTCAGCTTAACTCCTGCCCTCCAGATTTCTCTGCACCCCTGAGCAGCACAGAGGAGGATGGGGGGGTTACAGTCAGTACATAGAAGTTCCTCTCTCACGCTACTTCTTACGCTTTTTCTCCGCTCCAGTGTGGGCTCTCCACAAACTGCAGTCCCTGACAGGAAAATCACCTCTGGTGTGCATCCTCCACAGGCTGCAGGGAATATCTGGTCCAGCATCTGGAGCATCTTCTCCTCCTCTGACCTTGATGTTGCCTCTGCTGTTTCTCTCACTCTTTTTGTTTCCTCCTCCTCTCTCCTTCTGGTGTTTTCTGCCCTTTCCATAAATACATTATCACAGAGGTGCCACCAGCTTGTCTGAGGGGCTCAGCTTTGGCCAGCTGTGGGTCCATTGCAGAGCCCGCTGGAACCAGCTGTGTAGGAATAAATTGTCAGTTTTCACTGTGAAAACTGTAGAGTCCCACTGGGATCTGTATTGCAACCTATGCTGTTCAACAGATTCATAAACGATCTGAAAGAAGGCTGAAAGATTACAAAGTTTGCTCATTTTGATAGTAAAGGTAATGGTTGTTTCAAATATCATGATAGTGTGTGACTAGGCAATTAAGGCAGACGAAAATTCAGCACAGACAGATATAAATTGATAGACCAAAAGAAGAATAACTCTGGCTTTACATACACAGTGATAGATTCTTTGGTATGGTAACTCAATACTAAGAACTTGGAGTTATAACAGATCACTCCCTGGAAATAACAGGAATATGCTTAATATTAGTCAAAAAAAGCACAGAGAAAAATACAAATTACTATGAAAGGAATACAAAAAACATAATGCCAAAGAATAAAATAATAGCACAGCTCCAGTCTGAACACAGTGTATAATTCTGGTGGTCCTTCTTACCTCAGAAAGAGGTAATATAATTGGGATAGGTATAGAAAAGGACAAAGAACATATCAAAGTTGACACAATTTCTGTGCAAAGAATGATCAGGATTCTTTAGCTTAGAAAAGAGATGGGGACACGCTAAAGTCCACATATTAGAAGTGGCATTAAGAAAGCAAACAGGAAAGTATTCTTTACTGTCTCTTCCAGGAAACAATAAAGGAAAATAGCTAACAGAAGATTCAAAAGAAACAAAAAGAAGATAATTCTTCAAACATGTCATTAAATTATACTTCTGGCCAGGGAATCATGGATGCTCAATTTCACTCAAAAAATGATCAAAAAAATTCATGGGGAACCAAAAATCTACCAAGAGCTACTAAAAATAAAACCCCCTAAATCTCCCTAATTCAGGAGATCTCTAAGCTGCAAATCAGTAAAAACTTGAAGGGCATTCTGGGAAAGTATCACTCCCAGAACAAAATCTGTACAAATTAGATCAAAAATGTACATCTTGAATACAGAACTATGTCTCAGTGGCTCAAAAATAACCCGTGACGTTTCAGACACCTAGGCTATCTGGGACCCAGGGCTGATAGACATGAGGCTAAAGGAAATCTGAGTCCTTCTGAAGTAACAGCTAGAGGCTAGGTTACATGTGGTAGGGCATTTCAAACAGCACAAGACACCTATATTTTGGTTATTAAGTCCTTCATTTTACATTGAAAGAGGTGTCTCAAGTCTATAGATGCCCAAATGTCAGTTATACCCATTTCCATTTTGAAGAGTTTGGTAGCCAGTAAACACACTTACTCTGTATGTCAAAGCAAGCCTGTTGGTGCCATAGTCAGTAAAAGAACCTCAGGTAATTAATGTCATTTGTCAAAGCCCTGCCTATCAGCCAATTATAGCAGCTGATTTTTTATAAAGATTACATCCAAATTACACCCATATTGAACCATCCAGCTCCGGTGTGTACCACTTACTATATTTATTTAAGTCCTGTTAGCATTTAATATTTTTCCAAAGTTTATGATTAGAACAGAGAATTTGCCACAGATGAACCTTTCAACTTTAGATATCACAGTTACCTTGATAAATTAATAGAGTGCTAGTGGGATTTCATATCAAACATTCAAAATAAATTTATATCCACCAATACAGAAGTAATTCTGCCTCCCTGTACTTTTGAATAATAACACTGTGCTACTTCATGAACACCCACTATTCTTTTCCAGGGACCTCCAGATTCATTTAATGTTCAGGATGAATCCGCTCTGATAGGAAACCATGATTGTAAGTAGAATTTTTATTTCATTTGCTGAAGCACCTGGAAATTGTGTAATAAACAACTGCACAATTGAAAAGAAGGTATCATGATCAAAACAGGTGATAGCTTCCCTGGAAAACTTGGATTGTGTCCTCCTGCTACACGCCTTAACAACATTGATAAGGCACTTAAACCAAGCCTTTCTGAGGCATCATTAATTGTATCCCCACATATCCTGTCCCAACTTATTTCTTAAATATCTTTTGCAGAAATGCTGATAACATAGCTGCAACTGTAATCCATAGGAGTTCTGCTTTCAACATACAGAAGCTAATATACAGCAACGTTAAGTACGCTGAAAAACTAGGCTCTACGTTTTTTCAATTTGTCTATCCTGCATTATTTTATATGGATAACAGCACTCTCTTTCCTCCATCATTCCTCTAGAAGATTGTAAAAATAAAATAATTAAGATTATGAACACTAGGATAGTCAGTGGCATGAAAATGATCAGAAGGCTGGAGCACCTCTCCTATGCAGACAGGCTAAGAGATTTGGGATTGTTCAGGCTGCGGAAAAGAAGACCCTGGGGAGACCTTATAAAGACCTTTCAGTACTTAAGGGGGCCTACAGGAAAGATGGGGAGGGACTCTTTATCAGGGACTGTACCGATAGGACAAGGGGTAATGGTTTCAAACTGAAGAAGGGTAGATTTAGATTAGATATTAGGAAGAAATTCTTTACTGTGAGCGTGGTGAAGCACTGGAAGAGGCTGCCCAGAGAAGCTGTGGATGCCCCATCCCTGGAAGTGTTCAAGGCCAGGCTGGATGGGGCTTTGAGCAACCTGGTCTAGAGGCAGGTGTCCCTGCAGGACTCTGCATGATCTTTAAGATGTCTTTGAACTCTAATCATTCTATGATTCTTTGATTCTCTGAAATGTGGTAATTCAGTCTTCAGAGCAAAAATGAGCAACATAGAAAGCAGAAGGTTACATCTCAAACAACAGGCCAGCAAAGTTGAAACTGAGACCTGTATTTATTTAATATGTACGTATTTAATCTAAATTGCACAGATTGTGGTCTGGGAATAAGCACTGGAATTCACATACCTGTCAGGGATTGAAGAGTTCAAGATTGTCTGGTCAAGGAAAAATGTAGTGAATGGACAAGAAAAGGAGAGCATTCTGACAAAGAGACAAAGGATGTGGAGAAACCTGAGACTAGCTGGGCAAACGCTGGGAAAAAGAAACAAGAAGAGGACTGAGATAAACACTCATTCTATTTTAGTGCCCATACTGGATCAGAAAGCCTCTGCCACATGGAGGGGAGGCAGGGAAATTTGCTAAGCGGTCAGAAAAAGGTAAGACTGGACATGATTATGAATGAGACTGGGAACTGGGAGAGGTCTTTGGAGTAAGAACTGGAGTGGCTACACAGGAAATCTGGAACTGTGTATGCAAAGCAGGAAGGAGATTTGAAGAAGACAGGAAGCTTGCATGCATGAAGAGATTGGGTTTGTGGGTTATGATGAGAAATAGGCCACAATGGGAAGCCACAGGAGTGAGGGAGGGATATAAAAAGTTTGGATGTCAAAGGTTCCTTTGGATGGCCAAGGTGATATGGGTGGAACAGGAGATACCAGGAAAACTGAGACGGACTGGGTAGAAAAGTCCATGCCACACTGACACACTTTCCTACAAGCCTGAAATCAAAACCAAGGTTCTGGATGTTTTGTTCTCTGCTGTCCATAAGTATCTGTGAAACCCTGCTGGAAAGCATGTTCCTCTCTCACATTCATTCATCTGTGCAGCGGATGCATAGACAAATGAAAATCTTACCCCTCTCATCTCTCAGTTTGAGCTTCTCAGCCTAAAAGCAACTTCCAAAAAGAGTCTTTTTCTCAATTACTTTCAATTTCATCCTCCAGTTACCAGTCAATTTCTCTCTCTCTACGTCTCAGTCTCAGCATACACTTGTTTTCAACAGCAGGCCTACCCATGCACCAGCAGCCAGGCTAGGGCTAGCAATGGTATGACTGAAAGGAATTGCGTTGCAACTCACAATTCCAGTGCCCCATTGCTATTCTGTCTCAGAACTGCACTAAGAAGGAAATTTATGTTGAGTCTGGAGCATGTTCAGTAGCTTGGTAGGAGCAGCACAGGTGATAGCAGTGATGAGACAACAGAATGTCTGCGGTTGATGCACAAGCTCTTGTTAGATGTAGGAGATGCAAAGGGAGGAAGTATATTCAGTTGCCATCTGTTACAATTACAAACTATGAGAGGATCAAGCATGCTTAGTGATGACAGAGTATCAGCAATTAAGTTCCAGAAAGTCGCTGCTGACTATACACTGAGCATACAAACAACAGTTTTTCAAAGGATAAATGTTGAAGGAAGGAAGTGGGGAAGGAAGAATGAAGCGTGGAAGCTTTGGGTACAGAACTTTTCACCTGGGCAATCAAGTCATATTCCTGATGTAGAAGCTAGTTCCATGTCAAAGCACAAGGGCAACTGTCCTGGTCTGAGGTAAAAAAAGAACCAACTTTTTGTTCAGTAATTTTACCTCTTAGCTAGGCCTCTTCTAACTCTCTGAAATTAACAGCATATTGTGTTGAAAACAGTTCGTTCTTAGAGTGATTAAGACCAATGTTTACAGTTTGTGCCAAGGAATGGTACACAGAGAGGCTCTTGCTTATACTTATTGCCATAACAACCAAGGTCAGCTAATTTCGTTACTTGCCCCGTTGGAGGGTTGGAAATGGAAAAGCATAGAGGGGTCCAACCTGCAGGGAGGAGCAGACAGGACAGGTGACGCAAAACTGACCAACAGGGTATTTCATCCCATCTGCCCCATGCTCAGTATAAAAGCTGAGGGATCAAAGGGTCAGCTCTCTTTCTTCAATGGCCGACGTCTGAGGAGGACCCTGTCTGTTCATCTGCCTTTGTTGCTGATCTGTGGGTTCCTGACTCCAGCTCTGGAATCCAGTTCCCATCCGTTGCTGAGTCCAGTCTGGGACTTCCCCAGTGCCTGCCGGTGATGTCTTCCTGGGAGCTTGATATGGTTTTGTATATACTGTATCTATTTTATTACTTTCCTCTTATTATTATTAATATTTCATTAAAGTAGTTTAGTTCCTCTAAACTCGTAAATCTCTTTATCTCTCCTCCTCCTGTCCACATGCAAGAGGTGGGGGGAGAGCATCCGTCGTCTCGTCATTGGCCAATTTGGCCAAAACCACAACAGCAACAAAGTATTTAAATGGAAAATAGCATTAACTTTTCTTTTTTTTAATTTTTTTTAATATTTCTTTTTCTCTATTCTCTGAAATGACTGGACCTTTTTAGTTGTAATGACCATAACAAGCTAGCTGAGGCAGACACCAGCATATAAAATTTTGCTTCAATTTCTGGCACTTAGGCAAGTTGTAAATAATTGAAAATAGGCTGGTAATACTACTGGTTCTATACCCATACCTGTCACATGCCTCCTTGGGAAATATTGCTCCTTTGCAAAGACTGAGATATTTGTAATTGGCATATAATTCTTTCTTTTAGAAGGGTAGTATTTTGCCACAACATACATAATAACTTTATCTTAAACATCATCCATTTTCTAACTTCACTTCAATGACTGTCTGTACTGTTGGCATAAGCTACAAGCGTTGTTCTCATGAGATGGCCTTACTTAAAAATTCATGGTTCACCAAAAGAACACACAAATGTGAGAATATATTTTCAAGAAATAGGAAATTCTAATTTTTAAATAGTAATCAGGAAAACTGAGAAAAAAAAATTGCATGATAATTGTCTCAGTGGCCAGATACTCCAAAGAGAAGTGAGATCTCCTAGGTCAAAGTGATTCTTTGCCTTAGTTAAGATAAGGAATAAAAGGAGATATTCTGAAGTACGCTGGTGAACTTATGCATCTACACAGTTTTACATGAAACACTTAAATATTTATGCTGGCAGACAGTAAAATCACACTCTGTCCATGTGGTAAAACTGTTCTCATGGGGAGTAGGAAATGTAACTTTGTCTTTGCTGGGACAAAGGAAGAAAGTGAGCTAAGATCTCCCACATCTGGGATGAACGCTCTAACCACTGAACTCTCACACAGAATGGATATGGCAACACAGCTATCATTTACATCACCAGATGAGTCCTTCCTCTTCTTCCTCATTTTTTCTATTTTTCCTGAAGGTTGCTGTTTGGATAAACCAATTCCAAATTGTGATTTGCTTTAGGTAAACCAAAAGCAGAGACAGAAGACTATATTTAAGTAAACCAAAAATGCAGTTTTAGCTCTCTGCTTTTTGAAAAGAAAATTTGTCCCAGAATTAATGGCCTAAAAAGGAATTAGCATCAAGGAAGAATACAACAATGTCTGATTTAGTGTCACCAGAGGTGACAATAGAGCTGTAAACTACAAACACCTAAAAGCTTACAATACAAGCTGTCAGGCAAAGAACTCCCTGCAGTTTTAGACCATCTGGATAGCTCCAAACTTTTCTTAATCTCAGTCAAAAAAGAATGTGAACATGGATGTATAAACAGTGAAATCTCAAGCAGGAACAGAGACACTACTTAGCACCAGCTACTTCAGTATTCAAATAATGTATCCCATTTCTGCATCCGTGAGTCAAAAATAACACTGGTAAGTAGCTAAGTATTCACAATATAACCATCAAAGTACTCAAAAACATGACCTAAAGTGAGAGAATCAAGAAATTTCACCTCCTTAGTATAATGGATAACTAGATTACGGTCTATAAATATATACATAGGAAGATAAATTTCATTTCAATCTCACAGACAGAGGCATAACAAGACCCAGGGGCTCGAAATTGAAGACAGGCAAACTTAGAATTAACAGCACAATTAACAACGAGGAGTACCTCATGGAAAACTGTGGTATATACCTCAATCCTTAAAGTATGCTTTTTAAAAAGCAAGGTAGAGGGGTTTTTTTTATCTTTAGAAAGACATGACCTAGTTCAAATGGGAAGAAACTAAGACAGCCATGAGGTCTCTGTTGTACAGTATGCCAGGCTAGATGATCACAGTACTCCCTTCTGGCTTTTTAATCCATGAAACTGTGTACATTTCCATTTCAATGAAACTGCATCTTTCAATGAGCATTTTTTAAAGGAACAGCTTTCCAGTGAGCTCTAGTTATGCCTTGAAGGCATAGAACTGTTTTGGGGGAGGCTTGTGAAAAACTTCTGGATAGCACAATATGGTGTTACTCTGAATGGGGAAAGCATTCAGTCCTTTCTGAGCCGAAACTGGGACCAAGTACAGTACACAGTAGAATCTGCTTTGTTTAACATATTAATTTGAAAATTAACTCTTTGCACCCTGAATCAGTTTATGCACTCAATTCCATCATCATTTCATTAATTTGACACTGGCTTGGCGTAATCTAATTTTAACCTGGTTTTGTTTACCAGATGCTTTCTCTTATATTCACTACAGAAAAGGGAGTCTAATGTAAAAGTATTAGCACTGGAACACATTTGGATCAGTACTTCTAACTTAGTTTCATCAATAAGGAATTTTATTTTTGTGCATCAGGCTACTTGGAGACCTAAACCAGCACAAGACAAATGAATACCATCGAGCAATTCACATAAAATATTTCTTATTGCACCAAGACAAATCACTAGGGTAGAGACAGCCTTCAGAGACCCTCTGGCTATGGCAATGTAACCAGTCCACTATTTTCCATCTGTGTTAAAATATTGCATATAATAATAAAATATTTTTTAAAAATCCACCTCACTATATGATTTTGAAGTTTTGAAGTCACTGATTTTGACAGTTAGGAATAAATTCAAAATAATATGTTTTCAGTATGGAGCACAGAATGTTACTTATTCATATCTATTTCATTTTCTTACAGTAGTTTCCATTTCATTAATATCTTCCTGTGATTTTTATTATCTCATTTCAGATGTGTAAGGAGTCAGTCAAAAAAAAAATAAAAATTGAAGATAAATCTGACTGCTGACACACAGAATTAAAACTGTAGAACCTTTACATGAAATTAATTTTTCTGCAGGTAATACAATAAAATGGACAGACCTTCAAGTTCAATGACATAATATCAGCTTAAATGCAATTTCCCAATGAACATAGTGTATAAAGACTTAAAACACAAGCATATCTTAAAGGTAGAGAGGACAGAGTGGTATACTACCTTTTGAAAAGATCTCATTATTTTGTGATTTAATCTCTGTCTACAATTTGTATGTGTGTGTGCGCTATAATCACATTTAACCTTGAGAAAATCCTGCATCTGGTACATGCTTTCAGCAGGGAGTCCTTATACTAGTAAATTTGAAAACCAGATCTGACTTTATACTTGCTGTGATGCCAACAACAGCTCATGCAATTATTTGTCTGCTTTTAGCTTAGTGTTTGTGAATAACTTCTTATACCAGCTATCAGTTGTTACCTTTTTGTTAATATTTTTCATCATCATGTCTGTAGAGGTCACTGTGATAGAAAGGGCAAATCATATAGAAAATATCTGTAGTCATGAATAAAGAGTTTGAAAATAATGCTATTTCTTTTTCATTGTTTCATCCACAATGTTGCCTTTCACAGCCTGACCTCAAATGTGTAACAATACCTGATGAGAGCATAAGAATAGCAACAACCACATGTTTCTCCATAATTGCTGTTTGTCAGTCATTTCTTCAGCATTAACAACATTCCAGACAACTCAAGGTCAACTATATCTTATGCTAAGGGACAAAAACCCTTCTTATCAAAAGAAATGGGCAAGCCAACAAAATCCATTGCCAACTTCCAGATGACTGCTTGATTCTGGCTCAGTTTTGTGCCCATGACTAAGGAAAGCAAAGCCACTGAGAATATTCGGGCAGTATAAACTGGCAATCAAAGCAACCAAAAATATTTATACATGCACAATCAACTCTGTGTGTTTGCACATTATTTTAATACAGAGAGTTAAACTAGTGCCCTGAGATGACCTTCCCTATAAACCTGAGCTTAATAGTGTTTTAGAGGATATTTATATAAATGCAATTCTCTATCAATTTCTAGAGTGTATTAAAACGTGTAAAATTACATTAAATATATCACCAATTTTCCATTTTCAATCTCACCGAATTCACCATTGAAACTGATATGAAATACTACGCTAAAAATAGATTAAATAAGGTGGTGTTACAGCTTTGGTTAAGACACTTACTAGGCACACACGGATTGAAGAAGTAGATGTTGTCTTAGTAGAAATGCATGCAAAAGAAACAAAATCAGGAGCAAACCAGTTTAGAGAGAGTTTTGCAAAGAAAGTAGCCAGATATCACCAACCACAAAGAGAGCAATAATATATCTTAGGGATGTAAATAGGTATTATTGTTTGCCATTTTCACCAAGTGCTAGATAAAACTGTACGAAAAAATGTATTCCATATTTTGATTTCCATTATACTAAAGGCAGTGGAATTTTATTCATTCTTCATACTTAGGCATGTTTTAACAGAAAATAACTAATTCTTAATTTTTTTATAGGGAAAATTAAAACAGACCCACGAAATAGCTATCGGCTCAAGTTAGAAAGGCCTAAAAGTAGAATACAGTTTTGTTCAAAGACAAAAATTCCATTTTTAAAAATCTTCAGATTGTTTTTCATGTTTTTCATTTCACTACTCATCCTTTCTGTTGAGTAGCAAAGAACAAGATTAATGTATTCCAATTTTTTGATGGAAGATATTTTAAGAAAGATTTAGAAGGGTCTAATACCATGAAGCAATTGGCAAGAACAACAATTGACCTTATGCACCAATTGTTTCATCTCTTTTGGCACCAAAATTGTTTTTCTTCAGATCCACAATATGACCCCTGTCTCACTGCCAAAGCAGTCCTTGACATTAAGAAAAGAAATTCTGGTGGCAGCAGATTTTAGGGCATCAAAAACGGCAGATTCAACATCATCAGTCTCATGAGAGCAGTGGACTATGCTGATAGAATTTTCCCCAAAAAACTGTTCAACATCAACCTACTGTTACTCATAAAAATTGAGCAATGGTGCTTCGCTGTTGCTAAATGCCACCCAGACTGATCAATTCTAAAACTTGTAAAAATGTCTCTTTTTTTTTTCCTAGCTAAAGAAGAATTGGTAACAATGATGCATTTCTCAACAGGAAGACATCAACTAATGAAACCTGACACCATGCTAAACACACTATTATAAATATCCTATGAAGTTTTACAGAGATTGTTTAAGTGGTAAGTGCTACAAGCTCTGCTCAGTCTGAGTTCCAGGTTAAGAATTATGATGTGCATTAACCAATATTGTCTGGACTCCATACAACAGGTTTTCAGTCTTGTCATGCTAATAATTCAGTCTATAATAACAGACAGGTTAACTCTCATCTCCCACTCTCTTCCGTATATATTAAAAAAAAAAAAAAAAAAGAAAAAAAAGACATTCTGATAAGGGAACACCTAGGTGTCAAGGTATCATTATAACTTAATGATGTAGCACAATAAATGTGTAACATATAAAGTATGTTTGTTACACCTACTTAAAGTGACAGTCTGCCTAACCCCCCCGTTGTCCAGAGCTATTTGACCACGTAATCAGTAAAGGTCTTAAGTGTTATGTGTTAACGAATACAGATAAACACAAAATAGGAAGGATCAAAAAGATGACAAGACAAACACAACAGAAAAAAAGATTTAGAGAGAACAAAGACTGAAACAACTTTACTTCTAAAATTTCTTGCTTGTATTAAATTTAATGCTTTGAAGTTTTGTTTATCTACGTAGTACTCAGGGAAATATATGCCTGTAACTCCACATATTTTGACTGTGTCTCATCTTTCTGTAACTTTTCTGCTTGGGTCCTCAGTTCACTGCAAATACATGCTTAATTTTAATGTGTATGCAGTTCCAATGAAGTGTTTGGTATATGAGTGTTTTTTATATTTAGTCTCTCTGAAGAAATCATCATTTCACAAATACATCTTTACACAAATATCTTCTACAGTAAAGTAGTGATTAGTGTGGGACATTCAGGCACTTATATGCATATGTTCAATAGTTTAATAAATTAAATGACATGAGTAGTATGTTTCTATTGCACTGTTAATAAGGTATAAAAATAGAGTACCTTCTCTAAAGGACAATCATTACATTTTTAAACACTTCCTTTCTCTAGTGGAAAAAAAGATTTTCCAAGAGACTCATTTGTTATATTTCTGTTGAAACTTCTATTAGAAAATTCCTTCAGAAACATTTAATGTAATGCTGCTATCCTAGAGTAAAAGGAGATACTTGCTCAGCAGGGTGCCAATACTGCAAAGGGAACATAGATTTCTCTACATTGCCTTTTTCACCATTCTTTAGAAGTACATAAGAAATGTCTAGATTTGGCACTTCAGGGCATGCTCTAGTGGCAGAGATTGTAGGTTGGTTGTTTGTGGGGTTTTGTTTGTTTGTTTGTTTTGTTGGGGTTTTTTTTTTTGGTGTGTGTATGGTTGGACTCGACGATCTCAAAGGTCCTTTCCAACCATGAAGATTCTATGATAAAACAACTACCTGACAGCATACACAGTCCACTCAATACTTTGCATGAGAGGAATAGAAAAGCTATGTGGCCCCAAAAGTGTGATTGAGTCATGTGAAGCGGGTGTGTGTATTGCACTGCTAAGTGCTAATAAGAAGGTTTAAAGTCCTCTTTAGTCTCCCTTGTAATTCGTTAAACACACTAAGGATGTACTAGAATTTTTTGCTTGACTGCTCTTTCACAATTACAGCATTAATCACAGCACACCTAAAACTATAGGATTAGATCTTTCATCTCCAAACATTTTGCATTTAGAAATTTATTCTACAGCTAGGCTAAGAGGCCATATGAGAGATGTGTAAATCATTGCTAAAAACATCTTGGTGCTCTTGTGGTCTTGTATGTCAGCTGGGCACCAAGAAAGAAGCCAACAATGAATTAAGTAAACTCTTATCAAGTTCTGGAGCCCTCAGCACAGGAAACACACTGACCTGTTGGAGCAGGTCCAGAGGAGGGCCACAAAAATGATCAGAGGGATGGAGTATCTCTCTTATGAGGACAGGCTGAGAGAGTTGCAGTTTTTCAGCCTGGAGATGAGAAGGCTCCAGGAAGACCTTATTGCAACCTTTCAGGACTTAAAGGGGACTTATAAGAAAGACGGGGACAAACTTTTTAGCAGGGCCTGTTGTGATAGGACAAGGGGCAATGGCTTTAAACTCAAAGGGGGTAGATTTAGACTAGATAGAAGGAAGAATTTTTTTTATAATGAGGGTGCTGAAACACTGGAAGAGGTTGCCCAGGGAAGTTGTGGATGCCCCATCTGTGGAAACATTCAAGGTCAGGTTGGATGGGGCTCTTGAGCAACCTGATCTAGTCGTTGCAGGGGAGGATGGACTAGATGACATTTAAAGGTCCCTTACAGCCCAAACTATTCTGTTCTATGATTCTAAGTACTCATGCTTTTATTCATGATAGAATAGTTAATTATGATGTGCTTAAAATATGTACAGTTGTATACCTCTCATTTTTTAAATAGATTGCTTTTTCATAGGTGTCAGTGGTTTTTTGAGACACGTAATATAAAGAAAATAATGCAAAATTTGGGATTCCCAAATATTGTTCCTTTTATCACATTAAAATATTAGATAATTCTTAGTCTGTTTTTAAGATGTGGGAATGCCACAGAAATTACAATGAACTTAACCCAATCATGTGGTGACATCACAAATAAAGCTACATTGACTTATAGTAGTGATTACATATTCTTGTTTTTATGGAAAATATGCATTGGAACTGAACTGCACACCTATGTTTTTTCTAAAATAAATCTGACCAGAAGTATGAAACAGATTTACTGCTTCTACAAGAGTCTTTTCGAAGTGGATGTGAAGAACTCAGCTCTCCTCTCAGCAATGCCCAGGCCAAGATGCTACAAACATACCTTGGAATACATTGCATCAAAATTTTCGTATGCATGACACTTGCTTATTTATTCCAAAAGATATTCCTCTGCTTATTTATTCCAAAAGAAACCATTAAAAATATTTCTTCTATAACCTAAACAACATTACTTCACTAGAAAAAATAAGTTGTAACGCCCTTTCTTGGCAGTAGTTTTTATCCAAAATTATTTAGAAATATATGATCAGAAATCATGACTAAAATGGAACATGTACTAACTTTAGCTGAATTTACAGGATCACAGAATGTTTGAGATTGGAAGGAACTTCTGGAGGTCATCTGGTACAACCCCACTGCTTAAGCAAGACCACCTCGAGCCAATTGTCCAGGACCATGTTCAGACAGCTTTTGAGTATCTCCAAGGATGGAGACTCCACAGCCTCCCTGGACAACCTGTGCCGGCGCTCAGTCACCCTCACAGTGAAAACAGTGGTTCCTGATATTCAGGGGAAACCTCCTGTGTTTCAGTTTGTGCCCATTGCCTCTGATCCTGTCTCTGGGCACCACTGAAAAGAGCCTGTCCCCTCTTTTTCATTCCCTTACTTCAGATAATTGTACATGTTGATAAGATTCCCCCTAAGCCTTCTCTTCTGCAGGCTAAACAGTCACAGATCTCTTAGTCTTTCCTCATAGGAGAAATGCTCCAGTCCCTTCAAAATCTTAGTGGCCCTTCACTGGACTTTCTCCAGTACCTGCACATCTCTCTTGGACTGGGGAGCCCAGAACTGGACGCGGTACTCCACAGGTATGGCCTCACCAGTGCTGAGTAGAGGGGAAAGACCACCTCATTTGATCTGCTGGCAACGCTCTCCTAACACAGCCCAGGATACCACTAGATCTCTGCGGTAAGGGCACATTGCTAACTCATGTTTAACTTGATTGCAACCAGGACACCCAGGTAACTTTCTGCAGACCTACTTTTGAAGGTGAAGCCATGCTGATTACTTCTGATCACCTTCTTGTCCTTCATGTGCCTGGAAATGGTTTCCAGGATTACCTATTTCATCAGTTGCCTGGGGATCGAGGTGAGGCTGACTGATCTGTAGTCCCCTAGGCCCTCCTTCTTGCCCTTCTTGAAGACAGGAGTGGTGTTTGCTTTCCTCCAGTCCTTAGGCACTTCTCCCAGTTACCATGATCATTCAAAGACCATTGAGAGTGACCTCACAATGACATCTGCCAGCTCCCTCGGTACTTGTGGATTCATCCCATCAGGGTCCACAGACTTGTGTATGTCCAGTTTGCTTAAGAATTCCCCAGCCTGATCCTCTTACACCAAGTGTTTGTCTTTCTTGATCTAGAATTTCCCCCCTGGTCTCTGGGGTCTGCCATTTCTGATGGCTGGCCTTGCTAGTAAAAGACTGAAGCAAAGAAGGCATTCAGTAGCTGTGCCTTTTCCATGTCCTGGGTCACCAGGGCCCCTGCCCCGTTCAACAGCAAATCCACATTTTCCCTTGTCTTGCCACTTACGTACTTACAGAATCCCTTCTTGCTGCCTTCAGTATCCCTTGCCAGCTTCAGTTCCAGGTGGGCTTTGGCTTTCCTAACCATGTCTCTGAATGATCAGACAGTGCCACTCTTCCTCCCAGGTTACCTGTCTGTGCTTCCACCTTTTGTATACTTCCTTTATAAGTCTGAGTTTTGCCAGGAGCTCTTTGCTGATCCATGCAGGCCTCCTGGCGTTTTTACCTGACTTCCTGCTCATTCGGATGGACTGCTCTTGATCTTGCAGGATGTGTTCCTTGAATATTAACCAGTTTTCTTGGGCCCCTCTTCCCTCCAGAGCCTTATTCCACAGGACCCTTCCAAGCAGATCCTTAAAGAGGCTAAAGTCAGCTCTCCTGAAGCCCAAAGTTGTGACCTTGCTTTTCACCCTGCTCCCTCCTTTCAGGATCCTGAACTCCACCACCTCATGGTCACTGCAGTCAAGGATGCCCTCAGCCTTCACATTCCCAATGAGCCCTTCCTTTTTTGCGAGTGTGAGGGCCAGCAGAGCACCTCTCCTCATTGGCTCCTCTATAGCACCTCTCCTCATTGGCTCCTCTATAGCACCTCTCCTCATTGGCTCCTCTATCACTTGGGTGAGCAAGTAGTCACTGATGCTCTTCAGGAACCCCCTGGATTTGCTTATGTCCCACCATGTTGTTTCTTCAGCAGATATTAGGGTAGTTGAAGTCCCCTGTGAGGACCAAGGCCTGCAAATGTGAGCTATTTCTAGCTGTCTGTAGAAGGCCTCATCTGCATGTTGTTTCTGGTCAGGCAGCCTGGAACAGACTCCCACTCCAGGGTCACTCATACTGGTCTGCTCTTTAATCCTGAGTGGTAAGCTCTCAGTCAGCTCATCATTCATCCCTAGAAGAGCTCCATGCATCCCAGTGGTTTTCTCACATAAAGTGCAACTCCACCTCCTTATCTTTCCAGTCTGTCTTTCCTAAAGAGCCTGTATCCTTCCATTGCAGTCACACAAGTCATCCCACCACATCTCAATGATCCCAACAAGATCACAGCCCTGCAACTGCACACAGATCTCTTAACTTCTCATGTTTATTCTCCACACTATTGTACACATCAGAGAGCCACCTCAGCATGCTGATTTCTCAGAAGGGGTCTGGGGGGTTTTTCCATAATGGTGCCTTGTAGGTACTTCCTTGCTTAAACACAAATGTTTGAGATGACCCCACTTAAGCCTTGTTTTGTTGATTTTGTGCTCCCTTTCATTCACATCACCCCAGGCTTTTTGCTGTCAACCCTGACCATCACTGTCTTATGGGGCTGCCAGTAACTCTTGTCCTCCCCAGCATGGCTAATTGAAAGCCCTCCATACCACATCAGACATCCTGCTGGCTATCATCGTTTAACCCCAGCCAGCAACTAGGACCATGTAGCCATTCACTCACTCCCCAGCAAGGTAGGGAGAAGAGGGAGAAAAGGAGGGGAAAGAAAAGAATCTCGTGGGTTGAGATAAAGACACTTTAATAGAACAGTAACAGAAGAGGAAAATAATAATAATAATAATTGTAAAAGGATATACAAAATAAAATGATACAATATAAGTTCCTCTCACCACCCGATGATTGGTTGCCCAGCTCGTTCCGAGCAGTGATTTTGGATCCCTGCCCCCTGGCCAATGCCAATTTATATACTGATGTCTATGGTACGGAATAACCCTCTGGTCAGCTTGTCCTGTCTATGTTCCCTTTCAGCTTCTATGGGAACCTCTTCCTCTTCAAGGAAAAAGTCCTTGATTAATATAAACAATACCTAGCAACAACAATATGTGTTATCAACATTCCTAAATGTTCTTCCCATCCCAAATCCATAACACAGAAGCTACTTGAAAGAAAATTAACTCTATCCTAGCTGAAATCAGGACACTGGCAAAAACACTGTTGCCCTGCTTACAGGGGTGGATCCCCACCTCCTCCAAGCAGATGCCAATCCTCAAGCAGGGTACCATGGTTGTAGAAAACAAATCCCTGTTGCCAACAACAGCTCTGCAACCAAGTGTTGATGTGCAGTATCCTTAAACCCCTTCCCTACAAGATTGAGAACACCACCTGGGCCCCCATATCCCTAACTATTGCCTCCAGAACTCTGTAGTCAGTTTTGATACTCTCCAGGTTGCCCCTGGCAGTATCTTTAGTGCCCATACGGAAGAACAGCAGGAGGTAACAGTCACAGGTCTGGTCAAGCTTTGGAAGTCTCTCCACCATGTCCCAGATCCAGATCCCAGGCAAGCAGAAAACTTCTCCAGACAACAGGTCAGGTTGGCAGATGGTCGACTCCAGCTTCCGCTGCATGTAATCACCTACTACTATCACTCAGCATTTCCTCCTGGTGGTCTGGCATAGCTGAGGGTCAGTTGGCCCAGATGCTTTGCTTAAAAGCACATCTGGCTCCTCCTCAGCTTTGAGGAATTTCTTTATCTCCTGCCAATGACTGAGTGTTTTCTGTTGCTGGGTATTCAGCATGCAACCACGTTCTTAACTCCAGAATTAATACACCTACCTTTCCAGATGCTGATTAGTTAATCTCCTATAGCAAGTACAAAACCCTGCATTTTTGTTTCAGAGAAACTACATCACAGATTATGCACATGGAATTTATTTAATTTTTGAACATTATTGATTAACAAGGAGTTATTAGGATACTTCCTGTATTATACTAACACTTTGAGTTACATTTTATTATGATTTATGATTTTTATGAAAGGGCTCAGACTGCCAGACAGGCATTCATTATGAGGGCATGAAAGTAAATGAAATAAACAAACTAATTTTTGTATATCCAATATCACAAACTTTGTTTTGTACATTGAGTATTCTAAAGAATTAATGCTTGATATATGAGCCAATTAGACAAAAAGAACCATTCAATTCACTTTATAATAAATATATTTTACTCAAAGTGCCCTTGAAAGCAACTAAACACATCCTGAGTGTTCCTTCCTATGTACTCTCTAATCCTTGCCAATGAAATTAGTCTTTATTGATTTCCTAGCTCACTAACAAAAATGTCAAAATAGAAGAGATAAATGAAAATAGTACTGACCTCAGTTTTGTACTTTCTGTTCCTCTTTACATATAAGACAATTTTATTCATAAGGTAGTTTTATGTGCTTTTTTCCTTTTTTCCTCTTTTAGAAGCTCCAGTCTGTCTAATGCAGTGTTTAAAACTCATCAGGATCTCACTACAGTTTTTAGTATTACCTGCCGAGGTCTATAATTTCTTAGTTTAATGCAAAGGTAGGTCACACAAAACTTTATCATACCCCACAGACCAGATTTCTAGAAGTAGCATGGCTATAGGAATACTGAACTTTTTCTGGTGTCACTTGATGTGGGATGTCAAAGAAAGTTTTAAGTATAGGAAGTCCTGGTACTGATTAAAATAATAAAGTTACAAGTAATAGAATCAGACTGAATTCATTACTCCTCTGTGCAAAGAGCTCTGTATTTTATGACCTCCCAATTTTAGGACTCAAATTCTTTCACTTGGTACCAACTCCATTATTTAATTGCACAACTGAAGAACAAATAAGCAAATACAAACAAACCCTTTTTCATATTCTTATTTCCCTTAAGTTCTTCTAAGAATATCTGCCATTTGGACTAGTTGCACTATTTTGTTTACAGACAATTTTGTGAATTTTAGAGATATACTTATAGATAAAATAGTGAAGGAAGGTTAGCAAATCTTTCAATAGAGCCTCTTTGGAATACTCACTCTTTTTTTGTAGCTTTTTAGCAAAAAGTATCAGGATTTGTTCTACACTTGTAGATTGGCTCTCTGATTTTTCTTCAATTAAGAGAACTCTCCATTGATCAAGACTCATGAGATTATTTTAGATTTTACTTGTAGGCCACACATGCTATTAAACATATGAGAAAACAAATTATTTATAAAAAAATATTTAATTACTTGCTTTTTATTACAATTATTAATTCATGCTACAATTAGCTTAGAGTGCCTACCTGAAAACTTCCTAGCATTTGAGAATGCACAAAGATGTGCAGATAAAAATATGAAAAATACATGCCATTATAATATGAATTATAATCCCTTTTTTTTTTTTGGAAATTCTGATTTTTTGGTCACCTAAACTCAAAAATGACAAAGTACAGGTAAAAGAAGAGCAATTAACTGACTGGACATGTGTGAAAAAAGCCTTAGTTACTCATCTATTATGCAACTGAAAAAACTAGCATTACTTAGAATGAAACACCAGACACAAGAATAGGTAAAACAGTTATATACAATAATAGAATGAAAAACTAAAAGGAAAAGTCTTCTAGTTCCTTTCCTTACCTGTCCCAACCAGAGATGAAACAGAAGTTAACCAGACTAACCACAAAAATAAAAAATTAAAAAGCTGTAGTTTTCCCAGCTTAAACCAAGGCAAACTTTAAAGAAATAAATACAGACTAAGACCCACCAAATTTAATTATTCAGTGTTCATAAGATCCACATATTTATTATGATACCATTCTATTAAATATCTCCACATCATTTAAAGAACAATTATAAATAAACTTTTATAAATGCACTTGCAAACTGTACTTCAGATCACATTATTTGAGACATGTATTCCCAAGGATACAGGATGAAAACTACCATTGCACAGGGAGACAATACTCTTCTGTAAATACATATTCTGGTTATTAAATGAAGCAAGTCTGCCTGGTTGGTTGCAACAACTGACATATAAGGAAGGAGTTTCTAACATAACAAACAAATTGATAAAAAAAAAAAGAATTTAAGGATAAGTAATGGAGATATGCCAGCCAGCATAAAAAAAAAAAACCAACAAAACACAACCCCCCCCCCCCCAAAAAAAAACAACAAAAAAAACCCCAAAACCAAAACCTTTCAGTCTGAATTTAAAATTAAACTCTTTGCCAAAGAAAGTTGTAAGTTTTCCTCTTTCAATTGCAGAACATCTATGGCATGGAGTTCTCAGGAAAGATGATGCAACCTCACTGGCATCAAACCTGAAACTCAAAGACACTACTTTAACAGATCTGAAAAAATGTGCAATGGGACACAGTATGAACATCTACAAACGGCTTCTATGGGGAAAAAAAGCCTGCTGCAGTCACTGTGTTTAAAAAGAAAAGACAAAAAAGATAAAACATCTTGCAAATACTAAAAAAAAAATGACAGTACCAAAACCTCCTAATGATATGCTAACGAGAGACACCTAATGGATAAGGAAAAACAAGCCAACCTCCTAAGCTTGCTGGGAATTTTGACAAACCATCTTATATCAGAAAACAGCACGTTAGATAACAACAGATTTCTCAGCCCCTTAAAACTTCTGATATGAAAAAGGAAAGCCCCAAAATAGCCACCAATGCAATTAATAAAAAATGTACAATACTCAGGTTTCATATTGTCTTGGGTACTATCCATCTTCCCCTCATGGATATGCATACCAGTTTTAGTTTTTAGTAGTTGCACAGTATACTCTATTTCTCATTCATTATCAGATAATGGACTACTACATCTGTTACATACACAGCAAGCAATATACCTGAGAAATATTTAGTATGTAATTAATTTCTTATAAAAGCTGAGGGCTTGGGAATAAACAGCAACATACTTTCAACAACTTTTTCCTGGTTCACAAGATCATAACCTAAGAATCTTATAAAGCATTGAAAATAATATAAT
The DNA here is from genome assembly GCF_964199755.1 of Larus michahellis. Lineage (NCBI taxonomy): Eukaryota > Metazoa > Chordata > Aves > Charadriiformes > Laridae > Larus > Larus michahellis. Next base: position 87,558,814 of record NC_133898.1, read on the forward strand.
CAAAAGGAAAAAAATATAAACTTATTACAGCAGAATGATTCTTATGACAAGGAAAGAGAATAAGCACACAAGAACTTACACAAAAAAATTAAAGTATAGAAAAAATATAGAGTATAAAGAAAGATTCTGCCTTTCCCTTTTGAAATCAAGGACTGAAGACAACCTTACTCAGGCAATAATGTCGTCATTCAGACAAACGAATCAGAGGATGATACTAAATGGAGTTAGGGCTTTCTAGAAAACAACAATGTAACCAGCTATACACAAACACATACACACATATATTGACCTACAAATATCTATATTTAGCATATATTCCTGCATATACAAACACTTGGAAAATATGAGGTCTCACTACCTTTTTTCCAAGAACCTAGCAATAACTCTGGGTCAGTCCCCAAAACTGTTACAAGTAACTTGCAAGTTGCTCTTTAAACAGTTTCTCCTTCATCCTCCAGTACTGACTTTCTGCCAACTCTAAGGTTCCCATGTATATGTCCTAGAAAATAGCAAAACACCTTCAAGAAGCAGCCCCAGGAACTCCTACATCAGGTCTGGAGTCTGCTCCAGCTGTTATGGTATTAAGACAACTGAGAATTTAATAAGCCATACTTCAATCAGAACTATTTACTTTTCTGCAAAAGATTTCATTGCCTGGATTTACAGAACTATGCCACACACGTGGGCTAATGATATTCAAAAATGAAAGCCAAACTGGATTTAAATATTTCCCATTAGAACAAACTTTGCAAACTTTTTTTTCCCCACTGTTTCTTCTGATTCAAAAAACACAGACTTTGACAGAGTGAAGTGGTTATTTGTTTCTAAGTGTTGAAGCATCTGAAACTGGTAAAATCCCAGTACAGATTAAAAGATTTATAGTTATCACCTTTTAATATATCTGATCTTCACACCCACAGCAAGATACCTGACTGGAAGAGCTAGAAAAACAAAACAAAACAAAAAAAACACTTAAAGAGCAAAAGGAGTAATTGTAGCAAGTATACAATCTTATTTCTTAAGTCATAATGTCAAAATTATTTCTAATAAAAAACTGGAAAAGTTAAAAGGCATAAGAGAAAGCTTAGATTTCATTAAGTAAAACAAACTCTCCATTAAAGTCTAAATTACACTTAGTTTTAAAAAAGCAGTAACAAAATTTAAGTCCCCTCAATGATTTCCAGAAAAAACATTTTTAGTCAATCAATCACTTTCACCTACAGAGGAGATAAGAAAAGTATCATTTTTCAAATGCATATTGTCCGAGAGATTGAACTTGAATTATCTTGTTCTCTAACTAGAAAGATGCTAGTCTTTTCTTTATAGAACAAACAGAATTAGGGTAAAAGCTTCAGTCAAACATAACTGACAACAATGAGAAGAAAAGATATTGCAAGAATAATCACAGCAAATGCAGAAGTATGAAAGTGCTATTTTTTCCTGCAAAATTAATTTCAATGTATAGCATATAAAATACCTCCGCAAAACAACTTGTAACTACATGTGGTACTGTAAAAGGAATATTCGCTTAACTGTTGCTTAGATGAAGAATTCTAGAAAACATGAAGAATCTGGAATATGAACAGGTCTTGCATGTAAAGTTTTATTACTCTCTATAAAACATATACTGTCTGTCTATATATCAGTGAATCCAATTTGGCATAAACAAATTTATCTGCCTATTTTTTAAGGGCTACATTGTAGGCAGTGTCTGCATATTTACCTGTATAATTACAGGTATTCTTTACCTCTGAATTGTAAACTTCTGTGTAAAACATAACAATACAAAATAATCAATGCTCAACACTTAAAATCTGGTCCTGCATTTGGATCTACTGACACGTATTTCTGGATGTGTGGAGTCTCATTCTCTTCAATGGATCAGGACTGGTATGTGAATTTTTATTCTAGGTGACTAGTAAATTTCTCTACAAGGTTATCAGATTGGGGTATTTAAATTCAGCCAAAGCAGCAGATGTTTTGTGTTAGTTCAGTGGCTATTCATGAGCACATATAACAGGTACCAGAGGAGTTGTTATCAAAGATGGTTCTAATAAAATACTACTACCAACTGTCAACTTTTTACTATTTATCACTTCACATTCCTAGACATATTCCAATTTGTTTTCTTTTCTTAGATTAAGAAAATTGATGACACAGAGATAACGTGAAATGTCATAATTTTAACTGAAAATTCTAAAGATTTCTAGAGCATTAAGAAATAAACCTGATGCTTTTAAAAAGCACACAAAATGTTTACCTGGCAATAATTTCTGAATTTTTTTGCCATTGATTATGAAGTATTGAGGGAAAGGAATGGATTATTTGAAGCCAGGAAAGTGAATAATCCATTATAAAATAAACATTTGAGAAAAGGATAAAACAGTGAATACTATAAACCATAAAATAATAGAGATATGAAGAGCAGAGGAGAGTAAGGAAATAAGAATGTAGGGTGTGTGGTGCAGTTTTCTAGGGTAAGAGTAGAGAGAGGTAGCAGTAATAGCGTTCCATCAGAAGCTGTTACTCCTAGAAGCCTGGCATCTGACCTGATTCTTCAGAATATGGATCAGATTTCTATGAATAAGAAATAATGAGTATACTTAAATGAGTTTAAATGAAAGAAACACCATATCTTTACTAAGACACTAAGCTTAGCAGCTTTTTTTGTAGACTCTGAGGGAACAAAAAGCTCCTTGGACCAGAGCATTGTTCCGTTTTACATGGTTTCCTGAAAAATAAGTACTGTTGCCTTGCTCAGCTCCTCTTGATCACTTCCAGTAACCAATTCCATCCAAGTCCAATACATGGGAAAAGGTCTCAAAGATATAACAGTCTTGCAAACTTTGTGAAAGCAGGCAGCTGCATAGGGTGTCTGCTAGCTAAAATAAAATGAAGTGAATGAAACTTTTACTTAGCAGTGCAGAATCTACTTGTCAGACAAGGCCTCTCTTTCAAATTGTCTCTCTCTTGTCTAATAAAGGGTGAATTTATACTGCAGCCTGAGTATTACTCAATTAAAAACAAAAACACAAACCCACAGGAAATAAGGACGCATTTAGTCTTACAGAACTATTTCTTAAACGCCAAACCTCTAATTTAAAGTATACTAACAGGCCACTATGCTGCTCCTTCCTCTCTTTCTGTCTCTCCAGCATGCAGACAGTCACTCTCTCTTATTCTTCCTTGCCCTATCAATCTGGCATTCCTGCCTGCACAGTGGCTCAGTACCAAAAAGCCCAATACCTAGCAAGCCCCCTTCCCCAGTCATCCCCCTCAGACTATTGAATAACCCGGCAGTTAAAACTGGCTACAGAAAAACAGAGATGTGACCACAGTTAGGGATTTATGCTGAACTTAGTGCTGCCCAACCGCACTGGGAGTGTACCAAGTACTTCTCCCAGAACATACCGCACACCTCCAAAGATGAAGGCAGTGATTCAGTGCCACCCTTTTATTGCTATATTTTAGCAGATATTAAGGACAAGTAAGGGTGTAGTGATCACACTGGGAAACTACATGCAGGAACCAAAATGTACGTAATTCCATGGAAATTAACATCACAATAACATATACATGCTGAGTTTTAGGCACATACAGATTTGGGCAGCTGTGAGAGCACTGATTTCCTGGGTTATTTGCTAGGATTTAGGCACCAAACTTCCACTAGTCTCATTTTAATCACCAAGACAGGCAATCTAGCTTTTGTTGCTCTCAATCATCAGGAATCATACACATAAACAACGTCCAAAAGATGGTACGGAACGGAAGTATTTTATCCATCTGCTACTCTTAGTAACATTCTGCCAAGAAGAGCTGCAAATAGCTAGAGAAATGCACAATGTATAAGGAAATGTGCATTTTGTTACTATGCCACAGTTTTCTTTGTATGAGGAAGTTCATTATCTGTCCTTTGGATCAGATGTTAGTTATAACAGATAGTTGCTTTAAGAACATTTGAACGGGATCAGATCAGAAGTCCAACTGGTTCAGTATCTTGCCTGTGACAGCATCTCTGACAGCAGCCCAAGGGAAGAAAAAGAAGAACATAAAAAGCATACCATGATTCTTTCCCTGGAATATTCTCCCAGCAATCAGTATTTTGTGTTTGCACAAGAGTGAGACTGTGTTCATCTCCCAAACTTGAAGTTGTCTTCATAATATTTTTCATCAGAGGGTTACGCTGCTGGTGACTCATATAGGGTCCAGAAAGGCAGTAGTGCTACACCTCTTTAAATAAGTGACCCTGCTGTACTATCTAAAGGAAAGAACAGATGAGCAGATGCACCAAAATGTTTTCATGAAAAAGTTAAGATGTTAACTACCATAGCCTTGAAAGATGATCACAGAAGTCCAAGTTCAGCTATCAGAAAAGAGGTCAAAAGAGGTCAGACATTTTTCAATTTATCCCCCACTAAGTTACTTTTTTTTTTTTTTGGGGGGGGGGGGGGGGGGCGGGGGGGAGGGGATAAAAGAAAAAAAAAGAAAATTCCTAAGAATTAGACTTATCACTATCTACATTTTATTGGATCTTTCTGGAAGACATTACACAGTCCTGTATATACGTTTGAAAGCAATAATTGGAGAACGGTGTTATTAACAAAAGACAGATCATGTAACTTCTGTTAGTACTGCAACGTAATGATGCAGAATTTAAAGGGAAAAATCTGTCAGACTATCGTATGATTCTAAGCCTTGCACAACAATTTACTTTACTAACAATTTTTACATTTGAGCTGGGATAAGGGCAAGTTCATAAACAGTGTTAACACTAGTGAAATAGAAGAGAACTTTGCCTTCCCAACTAACAACAGTTTGAGAAGCATTAATTGAGAAATGCATTGAGAACCCTGAGTTTCCAAAATCTACTGTTCAAAACTAATATGGCGAAAGACTGCAGTTCATGCTTGCAGCAGAGTACTGGGAAGATATCCCACAAATCTGTTCAGATCAATGTAGCTCTTGACGTAGACATAGGTATTGTGTCAGCACAAAGCTGTGTCCAATTTAACTCGTGTGTTAAGATGTACCATATATCAGCTCAGACAAAACAATATGCTAATTCAGTGATATTACTTTTGAGACCCCAGTCAGTGTCTTTGCACTTCAAATATGACATAATCAGCTTGACTGACCCTCGTTTTAGGTTCAGGAAAAATCTTGTGGGTTAATTATCTTACTGTTTACTTATAATGGATAGGTGGCTTTTGTGTAGCTATGATTATCTGGTATATCTAGCTGATTTTGGGGCTAATAATAGCTTGCTCTAAGAAGTATTAAGATACAGTATTGATTTCAAAAAGGCTGTATCACTGTGCTAATATACATGGAATTCAATTAGTAAAGATGACTGGCAACATTTACCTAAAAAAGCCCCCTGCTTTCCTGTCACTATCTAAACTATGACTCAGCTAAATACTAAAAATCAAGATCTGAATATTCAAAAGCAATCAGAAATTTGAATTCTAAAACTTTAGAAACAACAAACAATTTCCAGAGAGTAAGAGTTCAGAAACCTTGGTCACTTTAAATATCTCAGACTGCATATTCATAACTTGAAGACAGGAAAAAAAATCAGCTGTTATTTTTTAAAATCTTGAAAATAAATCCATTTTAAAATAATTTGCCAGATTCTCACTATAAGTTCTGCTACCCATTCCATTCCAGTAACATGATAATTTTTTGCAGTCCATCTGCTTTACTGAGCAGTATAGAGGTATTCTCTCTTGGTAAATACCTAGAAAGTTGAATGACAGTTGAGCAGTGACATTTATTCTCTTTTCCAAGTCTCTCTATAAGTTTCCTACTGGCTTTTTTGTTTTAAATTATTGTTTCTGCATGCTTTATGGTACCATATCTTCAATTAAAAAAGAAAAATTAATTTTTATAGGCCAATTCCTTCTCCAGGTGAAGTCTAAACAATTTTCATCATTTCAACCAACAATACTGCCTCTGGTGTTCATTATGCTCAAACAGAAAAAGAGATCTCTTTCATTCTATTAGCATAGGAAGAATCTACTCTCAAATATCTGATTGTTCGAACGTCTGCTCCAGTGAGCATCTGTCCAGCACACTGGAATAAAACTACAAATTTTTGTCATGAATTTAAATGATCGGATCTTAGGGTTTGTTTGGGTTTTTTTGCTGAGAACCATATTTGTTGCTGCACCAGGACAAAGGACTATGCAAGAGCTTTTCCTATCAAAGTGCAAGGGTGAGCCCTATGTGCTCAAAGTTGCAAGGGCTACTTATAGTTCACCCCTTCGTGAAACATAAATACCATTCATTCAATGCACCTTTGAAAATGCATTTGTCCAAAACGAATAGTGATAAGAGAGCACCATTGCCTCAGCCCTTTCTCTAAGATGGGCTGCCACAATCTCCTGGAACATTCAGCTTCTATTTGCACTCAGTGTTGAACAGGGAGATGTTCTTCTAATTTAGTCTACAATGGATAGCCATATACTGAAATCCACATCAACCTGAGCAGGGGATAAATTAAAATATCTTTAGAGTGTTGTTTTACTGTATAGGGTTGACTAAAAGTGGTTACCTCTAAACATAATTACAGCACGATTTTATGGCTTTTATCAACCTACTTGAAATTATTAGATCTAATCTGTTATATAATACCATTGTACAATTTTCATTTTTCAAAAATAGCAGTTTCCCTATTTTGGTAAGTACTGTTAAATCTATTAGAATATACAACATGCAATTAGATAAGATTCATTACTTATGCCCACTAGTTAATTTGAGACACATTTTCGAATACAGTTTTCATGACAATGTATTTTCATTTCTGTCTTTTAAGCTTGATGTGAGACAGCTGTCAATTTATTCTCACTGTTCTCTACTTCCATTGTTCCACACATGTCAGACTGACAACAAGGAAAGTTTAATGTACTTCTAAGTCATATAAGCACACCTGGCAAATTACAGTACAAAACTCTCATCAGGAAACCCGAGAAATCTCTAAAAAAATTATAAAACCTTGAAGCTTCTATGTGTGTGTTTACTAAAAATACTGTAGACAGCATGAAATACCAGGCACTTTATGAAGTGGAAAATTACTCCAGTGGCAGACAGACAAACTTCCTCTCCTCTCTCCCCAGGAAGAAATCTGCCTCTGGAGATGTCAGATCTAGTCATCGGGCATCATCAACACCATCCTACCTTGTAAAACCTTTCTCTGCAGAAAGGACAGCACAACTCATATTAAGATCAGAGTATGGACATCTAGAAATAGAATCACAACAGTAGCATTATTTTCAGTTATCATACAGACCTAGCCCTTTGAAGGCTAGATACCAGATACTGGGAACAAAACTCCTCTTTTTTTCTCCATGACAGACACTTCAGAATAGTTCCTTTGTACAGTCCTTTAAAGTTTGCTATTACAAACTCTTCAGCCAGAATGTCTGTTTCAGCCATATTTATTTACGTGATTGCTGTCAAAACAAAGATTACATCATTTTACACCCATGTTTTACAAATTAGGTAGCCAGGGCATCTGCGAAATGAAGGTTAAGCTCTTTTACTTTGGCAAAGCCTTTGAGATCAGCAGAAGTGATATCTGTATACAGTTGCCTCAATGTACTAGCTAACAGCTCATCCTCAGACAACAGGTACTGATTTCTATATACGTTTTTGAAAGCATTTGATTTTACCGGTTCCTATTATGTTTTGGAACACCTTTAAAGACAAAGGTCTTCCTTTCTTCACTATTCGTTTTCCCCTAGGGGAAAAAAAAACCAAAACAAAACCAACAAACCTAATAGGAAATAGTTTTATAAATATGTTTTTAGTACAGTTAGCTAAAAAGGTAGCTCTATGACATACAGTTTGAACAACCTCATCCCACACACTGAAATAAGTACCATGGTTGATGGAATCTAAATGGATGAAGAAAAGCTTCAGGGCTAAATGATTGTGTTGTTACCGAGTTCTATGAAAGAGAACAATGGGAAATCACAGTAAAGCTGTGCAAAAGATGAATGGGGCAGTGATGACCTAAAATAAATAATAAATAAAAGGGAACTAAAGAATCAATTCAAATCTGAAGACTCCAACGCAGAACTCCTTTTAAGAATTAGTATTTTTAAAAATTTCCCTTGCAAATGTAGAAATACGCTAGCTATAAAAAAATGTTTTGTGTAAAAGATGTTTCTGGAGCAGGATACTAAATGACCCCTTCCACAGACTGTTCCTTTTGTTTCATTTGAAAAATCATCTCTTTCCGCATCTCCTTTCAGGAATCTCACTGGACAGACGTTCAACAGAACTTCTTTTCATTGACCGTTGGAAACTTTTGTTAATCTCCACACTTGTTCATACCAACTTGGTTTTAGACATTTGTTCAAGTCCTAGAGAATCTAGGAGCCTCCTGGAGACTTTGGTGACAGTAAGATGTCACTGGTGTGCTTTAACGACATACTAAGAGAGAAAAGCTGCATTAAAATTCATAACTTTAGATTCTGCAAAAAGTAGGAAGATTTCCTTTCCTATTACACAATTGAGGAACATAGATACAAGGATAAGCTGAGTCTCTGAAATCATGCAGATAAGCTATGAAGAATGAGAAACTGAATTTGAGCCATTGCCTTTGTATCCTTTCTGCTAATGACATCTCTGTTTTCCAAGTTGCTAAATGAGAACCTGAGATACTCAGGACACTTTTTTCTTCCATTATATAAATATTACTATAAAATTCTCAGGGGCAAAAAAAATCAACAGATTTTTTTAACTCAAAAATTGTTTAAGTCATGCTAACTATCCAATGGTCATCCAAAATTTTCTTTTTGGCAGGTTACACTGAGGCAAAGAGCACAAAGCACTGAGAAAATGAGAAGGGAATATTAATGAGATGAAACAAGAATGGACAAAATAGTATACTTCTGGAAACCACAGATGAAGTTTATCAGAGATACACTTTCTTGAATGGTTAGTGTAATTCTCAAATTACACTGGGTTAAGCCAGCTATTTTTAGATGCCTGTTTGAACATGTGGTTTACACTCAGAGTGCCTCTGTGTGATGCCCACATTCACATCCACACAGATCATTTATACGCTTTCTGAATTTACAGCCTCTGGACAAGTCATGAGAAAAAGAGTTTTGCTAACTAGCAAAGCAGGAGCCCAGCATTGTTTCCCAATAATAGACAGTGTGAGTTGGAGAATGATAGCTGGCCTCACAGTATTATACTCTTTTCTAATTAACCACCTTCGTTCAAATACTGTCAACTACAAATCCATGCAGTGGTGGTAAAGCAGATATTCTGTTTTTAAAAATTCTGCACCAAAATGTTTGTGAAATGGTTTAGTCAAAGGTTCCTGCTAAGCTTCATGTTGGATTGCAGAGTTGTGCCTTCCACTCCCCCACATCAAATCCCCTTCACATTTGATACTACCAACATACAGTACACCAAAATGCTGATAGCCAGAAACTCATCCTCCAACATCTAGAGTATGTGTTTATCACATATTCTGTAATATCACCTTAAAAACACTGGTTCTTTCCAGGACTGTGCATCGTCTTTTTCCTCTCACTCTTCGAACAAACTCTTCCTTGATGTTGCCTCATGTCTATAGTCTTCTCCCAGACAGACCTTGGTTCTAAACCCTGTACACATTTATTCTCAAGAGCCCATAATTTTTAGAGTCCAACTTATTTCAGTCACATTTCTGTGTCCCTCCTTGTCCAGCAACCCTTCATGGATCTCCTTGCCAGTCCCTATGCCAGGAAATTGCATTGCCTTTCAACACCCTGACCCCTCTTTGCACCGTGGTCCCCCCACCACAGCTTTATAATGTCCCTTTTTTACAGAAGTTTTTTGCTCCACCACAGCCACTCTTCAACAAAACTATTCCTTATGGCAAAAATACCTTCAGCCTACAGCTGGACTGATACAATCCTTCAGCTGTACCTATGGAGTCTGTATTAACCACACCAGAAACAATTTATGTACCCAAGAGCCAAAAAGCTTTCAGCTCAATTGTTATTGGACCTAGGGTCTTTTTGATGAAGTATCACATAGGAGAAGCAAAGATAATAAATAGAGTCCACTTAACAGATATATTTTGAGCATAAATTCTGCTTTGCTTGTATTCGGCCCCTTTCTTCCTCAGTTTCCTACTGCCCTAACCTGTCAACTTCCCAGGATCCACATGGAATTCTATCGCAAGGAAGTTGTAGGTCTTGAAAAGGCTGTCTGTGTTGCTAGGAATTAAAAGGGTAGGAGTTAAAATTATTAACTGCACACATTATTTGTATTTCTACTGTTATGATTATTCATTGTATTAAGACAGAGCCTAAAAGTCCTCTGTTTTGTGCTCTACAAGCTCAGAAAAGAAAATACAACAGTGTTTTCACCAGAGACCTTGCAATCTAAACATAAAGAGACAAGATTCTACTCATAAAACGATGAAAAAACATAGTGTGATAGGAAGAGATCTCAAGGACATCAGCAGTCTAAATGTTGTCAACTCATGTACAAATGTAAAAAGAGTTTTAAGGAGGGATTATTTGGGAATAGTAAAAGCCTACCAAGCTTCAAACCAAGCATGGGGAAAAGTTTAATAAGAATGGCTGAAAAATTAGCAAGTGAGCAATGAAAGCTGGAGTTTAATGAGGATACAAAGTAGCTCCTAGCATAACAGTAGGTACAGAAAGTATGTATAGATGATGAGACAGAAGAGAAGACAGTTGGAAGAGGCAAGATGCTTTGGTGCAGTAGTAAGTATTCTTACTACTATTTTTTCTGGCCTACTATGGATGCAGATAAGAACTGCAAAGTTTTATGGATTTACATTCTATAGAAGATTGAGCATGTGAACTCATACAGTACATTAAAGCCCAAACTGAGTTTATAGTATGAATATTTATCACTATTCTACTTTATATAATATATACATAGACTTATATATAGGTTGGAATTCTTAATACCGAGTCTATTATATGGAATTTTACAGACTAGAATGCATATGATATGCGAAATATTTCCTGGAAACCACTACTGAATGTAAATGCATTTGAGATTTCTATCAGATATTCTGATTACCATTATTCCACTGGCATATATCTTTCAGTGGAGAAACAGATAAATTTGGAATTCAAAATATTATCAGTAACTCTCTTTTCACTCTCAATATTTGTTTCTTTTGGTTAACCTTATTCTTTGTCCATTGAGTTAAAACAATGACTCGAAAGGGAGATACCCTGGCATATGTATCCATTATTCCTCCTAGAATGTAGTACTTCCACTGGTTTTCATGGGAATTATGCATATGAAAGGACTGCATTATTAGGCTAGATTAAGAGAAGACATTTGGAAATACTTAACTCATCATACCACTTCAGAACCTAATATTTATAAATGGCACTTGAGCCTGGAGCAATATAAATAAAAGCACAACTTACTACTCCTGGAAATATATTATGGATGGATTTTTCTTAACTTTTTATTAGAGATATCACTAAAAATTGCACTGAGTTAAAACTATTTTCTTAGCTTTTTGATATACGAACAAATACAGAAATATAAATCAGATCCCAAAAAAACTTGCAGTATTCCTCAACCTGGGAAGTTACAGGCCAGAAGACTGTAAAAGGATTACATTCCAAATATATAAAATACATGGTCCTTAAAATTTTCTTTGTTAGCCACTATGTCTTCAAGACCAGATTATATTAACCCTGATCCCCTGGAAATATCGCAAATCATCTTTAATTCTTCAGACACATGACTCTTGCATTTTGGCTTTGGAAATGTTGTTCTCCTCCCATGCCATGACAATTCGGGGATACTATGAATCATCTTCCTCTGACCTAGGAATGACAGCGAGCCCTTCCTTCCCCAGAGCTAAAAATTAATTGACCTCCGCTTTACTCTAACAGACCAGGTAGACGACAACTTGCTCTTTCCTAGATAGCTCAGATGTAGAATGAATCTGCTAGGCTAGTTAGAATGAGCTAACTTTCTAAGTTTTGTGGTTTTTTTTTCCTAACTAAAACATACTGTTCATGTTTGCTGCAGTTAAATCTGGGCCTTATTTTCCGGTTGCCACTAACACCCTTGCCACTTTCACAAAAACATTTTCTCACCTGAGTGTTGTAATGCCTCAGCTAGGTTTCATCTTTTTATATGGTACTAGATTGTATCCTGGATTAACAAATGTCATTGCACCCACAATGTGCACGTCATATTGTTAAGATTTTCTTCAGAAAACAACATAAGTGAAAACTACCTCTCATTAAATGAAATCATAGAACTTATATGCAATTAGAATATCATGCCTTAGTCTGGAGCAGTGCATTTCAAGAAAGAAGAAACAGGGAGAGGCCAGAGGAGAGCAACAAGAATTAAAGATTTGAAGTACAAGAAAAAAAGAAGCTTTTTTTTTTTTCCAATAAAGAAGAAAACAACTAATTGGGATTGGCTAAGAGAACACAGTGAAAACACGACCGAATCTCAACTAGGTAAAAGTCTCCTGCAAAGAGGAAAATAAATTCCCTGTAACCACAGTGCAAAAAATAACAGGTTCAAGTAATTTACTTTCAGCAAGTTACATTTAAGATCAGAAATCAGGAAAAACTTTCTAATGGGAAGGCTACTGAAATGCTGGAAGAGATTACTTGAGCAAGTAATCATAAAAAATCTTACGAAGACAGGCAAGCATTCATTAAAGAAGAGAGGTATTATTGATCCTGGCTTCCCAGGGAGAGTGAAGGGGTGGGCATGACACCTTCTTGGAGTCCTTTTCAACTGTATGATTCTATGCTTAAGTGACTGAAGAAACGTAGCTATGTAGCAACAGTGATACCGTTTTACAATACCACTTGCTGTGGGATCTTGACTTGGAATGAAAGTCTTATTCTGCAAAAGACTCCATCAGTTTCTTCACGTAGACAGTCAGCTAGATTGTGATGCAATCTTCCGGCTATGCATCACCTAGCTACATTGATCTAATCTGCAGCTTCTTTATTCAATAGTTTAACGATAATTACTTTCAGGACTAGACTATACATAAACATGATGTCTAATCTGGTCACGGTATATAGCACTTTGTTTGCTAAGAGCAATAACTTAGTAACTTGTCCCATGGCCTTTAAGGCCAGACAACACTAGCTACAGCTGCTAATAACACCAAATTCCAGATGTAGTCCTTGGTGAAAAATTTTTAAAGGAATTACCTTTAAAATATTTTGCTTCAAAAATTTAGATGTCCTCAAAATTCTTAATCCCATACCTGTATTTGACCATGAAGTTGGGATCTTTAGTGGTTTTCTTTAAATTTAAGCCTAAAACTTATATTGGTAGACCGTCTTTAATAATTAGAACTGCAATCCTTTAAACACTGCACAAGAATATGTTTATTTCAGAGTAGTCTTTGGAGAGTTAACACAAAATAGGTAAATAACCTTCCCTAGTCAGATATTTTGTTTCCAGTAAAAATTTATGATTGTTCTAATGTGAGAACTCAGGACAAATGTACAGCTGCCAGTCTAGCAACTAAGTATGGAAAAAGTAATATTTTCTAACTTCATTTCAGTATTGTTGGGTTTTATTCTATAATAAGCAGCATACAGAAGTAGGAAAATTGCATAACTGCAAATCTCCTACATTCAAATCACCTGATGTAACACCACGTAAATGATCCACGGAAAAAAGAACAAGCCTGCATTATGATTGACATTTTGGATGGTGAGAACTAAACTGTTAGAAAAATAGCATGTTTTTTAAATTATGTATACCATAAAGACCACGACAGCTGAAATAGATACAACCACAATATAGCAAGCATCAGGTGTTCTCAAAGTTTCTACACATAACAAAGTAGCTCCCATTCAAAACATCCTAATTTGATAGAAGTTACAAACACCTGTGCTTCAGATAAAATCCTTTAAAATACATTTAATCTCTCCTACTGGAGATTGCTCTCTGATGGTGTGTACATTATTGTCCTTCTCACAACCTTTAAAAAGAGGCACAAAACCAACTCCACCTCCACCCTCTGATCAGTGAAGTTGCCAAAAACATGAGTCCAAAGTGAAATGCACCCCCGGTTTGCCCCCTCGGGCTGTCCGCAGCGTACTCACCAGGGTGGGCTAGTTTGGAAGACTTTCTTCCCCTCCCCCTGCACCTACGTACAATGAGGGAAAATGGAAAGCAGTTTCAGCATTAAATTTGAACTTCCCCGCTTTTGTTAGCATGAGTCACCACCTTAACATTATCTCAACTGTAGACTTTTATCTGTGAACATCTAAGCCCTGTCTTGTGGAAAACTAATTACTGAGCCACTGAGAGGCTTCATAATGTCCTGCATTTAAGTCCTGAACATCATACATAATGCATAGGAAGCAGTCTCTGCACTCTGATTACAGAACACTGTCATTAAGAGAGCAAATTAAAGATGTGAATAATTCACTGGCTGAGCTTATTGTCAGTGCTGCATTGTGAAATTAGAATTTCTAATAAGTACTGCAATTTTTTTAACCCAATTAACACAGAGAACATCTTGAGTCTGATTAGTACAATAAAAATTATTACCTTATTCTTTTGCTTCACAACAGCCAAATTAAATACTGTACTTAATTATGCAGCATTCATTGCTTCTGTGCTAGAAATAATAATAATAAAAAAATCTCACTATCACTTTAATAAGACTTCCAATATTTAGAGTGCAACCGAAAAATAGAGCATATGAATTTCCAGCACAATTTCTTATCACAAAGTTACTGGCTTTTTTTTTTTTGCCCTTTTTTTTTTAGACTTTGAAAATCGGTTTTACTATCAGCAGTCAACCATGATGTCACTGCTGAAGTCCTCTCTGGAAACAAAAATGTATTCGGAAAAAAAACCCCACAAAACGACCCTTCCAAATGAGCTCTGAATATATATTGTGAATTAACTTTCTCTGGGTTGATGTGAAGACAGAAAAAAAACATTATCACTTACTGACTTGAAACCTAACATACAAATATACAAACATTGAAATATATAAATATACACACATATACATATACACATAGGTTGTTTCAGACAAGACGCTCAGGAAATATACTATGAAAAAGCAGGAGCTGGATCAGCTCTCTTACCTCAGTTCTCTCTTGGCACGGGATAGATAACATCCTTTCATCCTAGAAAGGAGAAAAGTCCAATTCAACATCGAGCGTGTTGATTTTCCCCCACACGGTGCCTGCTGCCATGTTAAATAGAGAAAATGATCACTGAGGATGCAGCTTTTGTCTCCAAATATTTTAATACTGCCTTTTAGTGTCAAGGACCCCAGGAGCCTTAGCACATCTGGCAGCAGACACCACTGGCTGCAGCTGCTGCAATGGGCTTTTTCCTTAACCCTGTTTCATTCCCAGCTCCTTTTTCTTCCCCATCCTGGGTTAAGTTTAATCACCGAGCATGGGTGGGGAAAAAAAAAAAAGAAAAAAAAAAAAAAGGGAAAGGTGGCATTGCAATCACGAGCTTTCTTGGTTTTGTCCTAGAGACAGGGACTGCTGCAACCACCTTACATCTTTGTCTAGTTATTTTAGCATGTGCGTGCAAGAGGAGAGGAAAAAAAATAAAAGCTGAAAATTATTCAAGCATAATGCAATAGACATAAAGAGAGACAAAAAGACAGGGAGGAAGAGAAAGAGAGGGGAAGAGAAAGAGGGAGAGAGAGGGAGGGAGAGAGGAAACAGAAAGACTAAGAGAGGGAGAGGGGGCTGTCAGTGCAGATAAATCTGCATATGGAAATCAGGGTTATCCTGGGTACAGTTTTATTTAACCATGATGTACTGCTTTTTTAATTAGACAGGAATTTAAAGAAGGAAATGAGGGATTCTTACAGACATAGGAGCAAACGAAGCATTTTTAATCACAGGAGAGTTTTCACAGCAAGCTGTAGCAGCCACAGCAAAACTTTTTATAGCAACTTTCTTCTTAGAAACAAAAGTTTCATGCACTGCTGCTAATTTACAACAAAAAAAAAAACAACAGGCGAAACTGGAAGAGCATTTTGAAATGAAATCACACAAAGGCAATCCAAAAACACTACAATAACTATTAAAAAGACCCAGAAGCCGCTAGGTGCACAGTATGCATTTTAAGCTAAGTTATGCCAGGCAGAGGCTTTAGGACTTTCTCCCTGGCCCCCTTATCCAGCGGTGACTGTCATACCCAACGAAGGCGCTTCAGTAAATGAAAAGAGCAAAACCCAGCTTGAATTTCAGGTGTTCCCACACCTGATGGGAACTGCCTGTGTCGCTCGACGGGAGCGCTACCTGACAGACATGGGAAGGTTGAATCAGGGTCCGTAAGGGATCAGGAAAAACCAGGACCTCTCACCCGTGGCTGTGCGGAAGCATGGGGAGGAGTGAACCCAGGTGGCTGAGGAGGAGGAAAATGAGGCTCAGGTACAGGCTAGATGAGAAGGAAACCAAAGAAAGGTAGCAGACAGCTTAAGGGCAGGAAGATTAGGGCAGCAGTCTGAGCTGGGGCACTTACTAGCAGTAGCAAGATGGTGACTTTCAGGTGACAAGTGGCCAAGATCAACTCTGGGTGGCTGGGACCCACTGAGGGGAGCTGCCGGAGTCCCATGGGCTGGGGGAAGCCGGGGGAGAGTGACTACCAGGAACCTCCACCTAAATGACAAGCGGGCGAGGAAGAAGTACACTGGGAACGAACAGGCACTGGAAATGTGTCCACGGCACGGCTGAGAGGAGCAAGGGGCAGAAGCCGGAGGCGGGCAGGAGTCCACGCTGAGGGGAGCGCGGCGGGGCCTGCGGGCCGTGCCGGGGACCAGCCGCGCCTAGAGCGGCCCCTACAGGCGGCGGGCAGAGGCCCAGGGGGCCGCGGGGTCGCGCACTGGCGGGACTGAGCCAGCAAGGTGAGGCGGACGCACGGACCGACCGCCACCCGCCCGGCGGCAACCGCCGGGCGGGCGACGACCCCGGGCGCCCGCGACGCTCCGCCTTGAGGCGGGCGTAGGGAGGGCGGTGGGGAGAGCGGAAGGGAGCGGGCGGGCGGCCCCTCCCCAGCTCCCAGGGCAGAGGAGAGGCGGGCGGCGAGGGAAGGAGGAGCGGCCGGCGGCCAATGGGCGCCGCGGCGCTTGCGCAGTATGGGGCTGGCGCTGTGGCGCGGGACCTACGGAAAAGCGTCTGGCCGCGGAAAGGAAGCGGCGCCTCCGCAGGCGCGCAGGTACTGGGCCGCCCTCCCTACCCACATCCCCCTGTCCCGTCCCAGGTTTGTCCCGTTGCGGCCTACTGGGGCTGGTGAATCCCCCCGGCCCGGGAGAGGAGAGCGGCGCTGGGCCTTACGGGTGGGGGAGTCGTGTCCATGGCGGCTTCCCGACGGCTGTGCTGCCTGGTGGGCCTTCCCCGGCCGCCGGAGAAGTCGTTGTGCAGCACGGCCGGCCGGCCGCGGTGGCGGTGCTTAAAGAAGTCAGGAATTGGTGCCCCTGGGTGAGGGAAGTGATGGGCAAGTACAGAAGTGATGGGGGCTGCGACCATGAAGAGCTGCCTTTTTTGTGCTTTTTTTCCCCCCAGTGTTTTCTGTCGTGCGGGGCGATTTTGATACCCCAAAGTGATCAGACTTCCCTTAGAAACTCTGCTGACTTAGGGCATGCCCTTTAGCTGCTTATTTCTGCCTTGCCAGCTGTGCTAACGCACCTATACGCAGGGTCCTGCAGTAAGCTGAAGCACTGAAGTCATCTTTCCACTTAAGAGTTGCACGGCTTCTGCTGCGTGGCCGACTGCATCGCAGGAATCTGAATGAAGGGGGAAAAGTACGAGAGAAACTTCTCTCTTTTTTTTTTCTTTTTTTTTTTTTTTTTCCTGTCAGGCCTCTGTATTACCAACCTCTAGCCACAGCGTAAACTGGTTTCTGCAAGAATGGTGTAAAAAACTGCCAGCAATGAAGCTTAAAACTTAAATTAGAGTTAATAATTTTAATTACATTGTTTGTGTATTACTGTAGAATTCTGTGGCACCTGTTGCCTAGTTCTAGTCTTGCAGTATGTTGTATAAAATATTAATTCACTAGTCTTAACTATACTGTGAACTTCTTTTGGACATGATCTTCCTTACCCTTTTGCTTCTCTTTTTTCAGATTGCCGAGAAGTCAGACTTTTTTAATAGAAACTTCCAACTTGAGCTATGTCAGAATCATTTTCTGGGCCTTAAAACTTTAGCATTTCAGGGTTCCATAATTATCATATGGGGGTGTATTTCCTGCCTCTTAGAAAGAACTTGAGCTGTAATATTGCCTTAAAGTCATGGACAACTGGGAGCCTGCAATGCATGATGTGTTTTCATAGCATAGCTACTCTGGCTGCAAAATGAAGTGCTGCTGAAAGTAGCTTCCCCATGCCTTGTAATGCATTCCCTCCTCTTAATTTACCCTTGTGCTACTCAAACCTCATGACTAATCAATTTAGAGAGCTAAGCTAGAAGAAAAAGAACCTATTTTGGTTTTTTTAGGGTTAGCTTTTCACTGAGGTGAATCCCTGAACAGGTTGTGATGGAGGAAGATGGAGCTGCACAAAGTTTGATGTTATGGTTAGTCAGATCTGTGTCCTCACTTAAGCTGAAGGAGATTGTGGGGAGTTGTAACAATGAGAAAATTATTTGAAGAAACACTATGAGTGTTTTTTAATTTATCTATTTCTTTTTTTGAATCAGGTGGAAGCAATGGACGATGACTTTGAGGGTTCCTCCACACCCCTGTTTCTCACTGAAAGCTTGGAGATGGCAATAGAAGTGGAGAATGAGAATTCAAAGCCGCCTTGTTTTTCCTGTGCTTTTGACAACCAAAATGGAGGGAGAAGCTTCTCTGCAGAGTCATATTTAGCAAGTGGGTCTCTTAAGAGGTATGGGTGTTTTTTTGAGTTGCAAATACCTTACCCTTCTAAGATGGTCTTTTTACTGGTGTTTGGTGCTTCTAAATGCCGACAAGGTTTCCAAATCCGTTCTTCAGCTCTTATGATCCTGAGATCAACTTGGTGGTATATGAAAGCGGGAAGGGCAATTGTGTTGATAGACTGCTTCGAAAGGTGTACTAGGTACAGTTCCTAGCTTTGTGAACTTTAAGATATTGTAAAGGACCTATTACAGGCCTGCTAGGCGTCTGAGACCCCCTTAAATTTCTGAGGAGGCTGCAACACTGCTTTTTCCAGTCATATGCTTTATTCAGTGCCAGCTCTTTCTCTCTTTTCCACGTGATAGAAACAAACCTGCACTGCCCAGCTTCCCCAGATCGCTGGGACTGTCCTTTGTAGCTTTAACACCATCCTCCTTAAAGCTCTACCTCTGCGTGCATTATGGATTTAAGGTTCATAAGTCACATGCATAATAAGCAAGTATTTTATGTGAGATTCTAAAATGTCACTTTGGTTTAGTTAATATCTTCTTCACTGCCTGTGATCCAGCTTAGTTTTGTGTGCCATTTGCTGGTCCTTCACGGGTTGTCTTGTTTTTCCTACAAAAACATAATCTTTCTGTCTGTTTTTCTCAGTACTTTCTCTATACCTTTGAACTTGAAAATTTACTTACTGTGGGTTTCTTCTGCTAAGCCTCATATTTTGTGTTGTTACTTTGGGGTTTTATAACCTTCATTTCCACAGCTTTTTCTGTAAAGCCTTAAAGGGTGTTCCACTGTACCTCTGCCATTCCCTACCTTATTTATCTTTTTTTATTGTTGGATCAGAGCACATTCATTCAAATTGTTGTCAAATAGAGGACTGAGAGAGCTGCGTCTGCATGAACAGATCAGTAATGAATTTCCACACTGACAAAGAGGCATTTCATGACAGAAACAATTTCTTGTGAAAACTCACTCAGGACCTTGTATGTAGACAGGTTTCCCAGATCACTACAGTCAGGATAATACTGTTCTCCTGTCCTTTATTCACCTTGTCTACTTGGATTGTAAATTCTTGGAAAAGCCTGTATGTGAGGGACTCTTCTGTCTTCATTATCTAGAACAGGAGTAACTGGATTTAATTGCTAAAGGCTTCAAACCAGACCAATGTTTAGGCAGTTACCAAGTGAACTACAGGTGTTGTGGGAGATTGGGCCAATTATTCAACAGATGGTCTTTTTGCCTCTGAGAACTGAATAGTGCAATTCAAGAAGAATATGAATATAATAAAAACAGTACATTTTTTAATTTTTAAAAATAGAAATATTTCTTGCATCTTAGTGAATTCAGCTTCATCTACGCTGAATTATTTTATGAAAGTCAGTAGGAAAATTATGAAATAATTTGTTTTGATGTCTTTGTTGTTATTATATGGTAGTCTTGGGATTTTCTGGAAAGCACATTAGTGAAATATTTCTATATTTGCACAATTAGTAATGTTTTAACAATCTATACAGATGTCTAAGTTTCTCCCCTTTGAGTAAAATGGTAATTCTGTTTTTATTTTTTTTTCCTTTAGCCAGAGCAAGGGGTAGTCATGGCCTAGTGTTAGTTTAAGTTATCATAATGAAGTCACATTTTGTGACTCTCATCAGTTCACCTACCTAAAAGTGTGCTTTTATTAATGTGTTTTTATCAGTGTGTTCTGTATAAATATTATTAAATGTCTATAAATCTATGTCCTAGCATTATTTATTAGGCCTATAGTGTACATTGAGACAGATTCCGTACATACACTTACAGTGAAGCACGTTATCTAATGTAGCAGCCCTTTCTGCTAAGGACAGTCTGTATGTTATGTCTCAGCCTTTTTATAAGGATGAAGATGCTTCAAGGTAGTAGCTTATTAATTTTTATGCGTTTCTAAAATATACTGTGCCCTGTGACTATATCATGTTTTTCTGCTCTTGAAGCTAAGAGTTGTCATATTTTATGTACTATATATTACATTGCTATAAAAGGTGTAACAGTCTGTCTTTTGAGAGCACTGCTACACCTTCCTATCTGTAGTATACATGTTACTTATATATTGATAAAGTATAAGTGATACATAAGCCAGATGTAGATATTGTATTCTATAGGTTTATTACTGGGGAATGTATGAATATTGCTGGCTCTATTTTACAGGGTTTTGCTGAGACTAGATCCTTCTCCAAATGACTATGAAGATGATGTAGTGGAAATGTTCGGCTTTCAGTGGGTTACTGAAACAGCATTAGTTGAATCCTGTGGACTTCTCTTTGGATTATTTAGGTATGATCACGTTAGTGTATTTTATAATTAATGCACTTCTGTAATCATACTCACCTTAAGGATGTAACAACCTTTTCAAGTTTTTGATAGTAAAATCATAAAAGATTGTGGGCTATGCAGTGCAACCAAAAAGATTACGCTGTCTGTCTAACGCTCCAGTAAGTGATGGGCAAGACACAATTATGGGAAGAAGTATATTTTGTGTCCCAGATTTTTAATATTGTGGGACTTAATAATAAGTTTCTAAGCAGTGTGGTGCATATCTTAGCCATCACCAGATAAAAATTGGTAAGTATAGTTATTACAACAGTCTTGTGATTAATTTAGACGGCTCTAGCTTCAGAATAAATGAGTAAACTATATAAGATTTTGGTGAATGAGATTGTGCTACCAATATAATTAAAGTTGTCTTTTAAAGATTTTAAATCCTTTTTTTCTGCATAAAGAAAAGTGGAGGTTAAAAATCAAATGCTGTAAATGCTGGATGCAGCACTTTCTTCAATTGTTTGGATTAGGATAGCTTCAGCAATCTCTTCAGATACAGTTACTCACTGTTTGACTAATTCAATGTAGATGTTTAATCTGGTCAATGCAAATACACAGATCACCGATAATCCTCTTTGCTACTGATAATCCTCAGGATGTACGGCACATACAGAGAGTGGATGGGAGAGGAGCTTTTGTATGATTCCACAAATACATGTGGTATATTCCATCATTCCTTTGATTGTAGTAGATTCTTCCATCCCTTTAGGGTATGACCAAGGGCATGATGTGAAACAACATTAATAGGGTCTGGCTTATCAAAACACGGTGGCATAGATGACCGGACCTATATTAAAACCAGTATTATTTAGCTTTGCTTGTTTGATGCAAGCTTTGTATTCACTGTGATAAAAAAATAAATAAGTAAATAAAAAGAATCTTATAATGAAGGAGATCGTAGGATAACTTAGTTAAAAGAAGCAGTGTATCCCTTTCAGCATTAGTCTGATCTGTTTATTAACATAAAATCACTGGGCAGTGAGGCAGTGATATAGTTGATCTCTTGAATTAAATATTTTTTTTTTCTGTAATATGAACTGCTCTGTAATTGTAATAGAAATGAACATAAGGCATAATATATTTTATTGTGGTTATTAAGTTATTCAAGCTATACATGTTTTAAAACCTACTGAACTGGTAGGAATAATGGATTTCATCTAACTCTTGGCTGTGAAAGTTTGGTTGCTAAGCTGTCTTTTGGTGTGACAAGTCCCTCTGCAAAGATATTCTCTCTTTCAGTTCATATGTTCAGTCATAAAATGGAACGCTTTCATTTATAGACCGGTTGACAACTGAAAGTAGGAAAACTCCGTTTTCCATTGTAGAAATCATATGTGTTAAGTACAAGTTATAATGATTCCTGAGGACAAGGTACCTGTAAATAGTTCAATTTATAAAGTACAGATAATATCTATGTTTACATGCGTGCTTACAGAAACCTAATCTTTTTTTAATGTCTGTAAATGTTATAGATTGTTATTTAGTATTTTCAATATTGTCATTAATAATATTGTACATCAGAACTGCAAGTTAAAAACATTAATTGCACAGCAAAAAGAACTCTTACCTGTGACTTTTTTTTTTACGTGACTGAAGATGTGTGAGCGAAAGTGAGTAAGAGCTGTGTAACCATTTAAATGTCTATGTTAAGACAATATATCTTTGATTAATAAACAGAAGTACTGGCTTAACTGTTAGAATATTTATTTGCAAGTTAAATGATTTAATGATTAACAACCATGAGGATCGATCTTTGAGGTACAAATTGAAATTACTTATTTAACTGATGATATCTTTATGCTTCTCATGCATAGTTTGTGCTTTTATTTTATCAGCCCACTGTACTCTATCTTTTGTCAATTCAGTGGAGAGTCTCTTATTTTTTTCCTATGTGGCTCCTTTCTGACACCATCTAACCTTCAGCCTCAACAGCCCCCTCTCATGAAGCCCTCCTGTTTTAGACTTCCTTCCTTTCTACATGATTGAAATGCTTGAGAAGTTAATGCAGAAATTCATCCTTGATTTCAAAACAAAACAAAACCCACAACCCATCTAAATGGCTGAAGGTGATCTTGGGTAGCTGACAGGATTTTATCCAAGGAAGGAAGAGCTAAGGGAGATAATTTTAATGTGTGCCTGCCCTTTAATATGCAGGTTACAACCAGGGGTTTTGGATCCTTGTAGGCACTTCCTAGTTTTCAATTTATTTATTATTTTCATAAGAACATTTGATCTGGGTTGGATCCAAGTATCCTGTTTTTGAATCTTTTGGTAGTTGCTGCTTTGACTGTATAAGAAATGAGGCAGAGAGCTCCTTCCTCAATTTATGCAGCATTTTCTTTCAAAAGTCTGTCTTACACAGTTGCGCTTTTCATGTATTCAGTTTAGCACCATGTTATCTCTGTGGAGACTATACTTGAGACCACTTGAAAATAACAGTTGTTGCAGAACATGGCTGAGTACTTACCTATGTTACAGCTTTTTTTAATTTTCATTTGCAGTTAGCAACTTCTTTAGAAGTGCTCTCCCCTCCCCCAAACTTAACTGAGTTTTAACTTTTTTAGAGATACTTTCTCCTCTTACTCTATTATATTTGTTTCTGTTTATCTTTTATGGTCAAGTTAAGCAGCAGACCACCCTAAGCAGGAAAAGCTGCTGACAGAATTTACTAGTGCTCATTCACAAATGAATTAATTTAGTGTATACTGAACGTATGCCACAAGGACTAACTTTCAGGTTTATTCTGTGGTCGGATATGAAGCTGAGTAACACTTATGGAAAGACCACTTACAAAGAAAGGCTTTCAGGGTTTTTGTGCTTGCGATTGTTTTTTATCTTCCCATGATATTTAGCTAATTTTGTATTTGTTGTTACTGTATTTTAATGTTTTAAAAACAAGCAAAAATTCTATCCATTGTCATCCTTTGGCACTTGGATGTGTCTGTTGCTTTCTGCTAATACTCTTTCCTAAGTTACATTTCTGTAAGCTTTTTCAGAAATACAAAGCAAGGAACAGCTCCCACCTCTCTCTGTTCTATTTAGGCCTAACTAAAATGTAGTTAAACAACTTTTACCTATATAAATACCATAAACTTTTGTATTCCTTTAATTAGGCAACAGATATACAGACTGGAAAACCTAGTACAAATGAGTTCATCCGATTTTGGTAAGTTTAACACATTTAATTTGACATGGAGATAGGTGTTTGACTACCTTTTCATTATAGAAGTATATTATCACAGATCACACTTGTGCTTTGACTCTTGACCAAGGGCTCACGGAATGTACGACAGAACAGCATATAACCAGCATAAACCTGCAGTAAGGGTACAAATATAGGCAACCAAGTGATGTAAGGTAGTGTGAAAATAGATAGTGGAAATGTTGTCAGTTTGGAGCCAGATCTGCCTGTCTAGTAGGTGCACAGGGCAATTCTGAGCTCAGTGGGGAATTTCGCATTAATTTGACTTGAGCTAAAATGTCACTCCTAAGGTCGAACTACCTTGTAACTTTTTAAACTAAAAATGGAAAGTTGCATCAAAATTCCCAATGACTATTTTAGTTACAAAGGTAGCGGTTGGGACTTTTTTCAGTGTTCTCTTGGCTTACATTTAAACAAGCTAGTTATATTCACTTAGTTTAGAGTTATTTAGAAACTTAATTTATCTTTGCTGCAGGATCAATAAAATGAGATCACTACAGAATGCTTTGTTTCAATTAAATACTAAGGCATGAGAAGCAGTATGTTTCTGAAGGATTATTATTGCAGCCTTGGGCTTATTGTAAGTTTGAAGGCTGAATTACTTAGCAAAGTTGAGAAGTTCAGTAATTACTCAGAAATAAACTAGCTGTAGTATCTTCTCATTACAGACGAATTGTTAATGTTCTAAGAGTACAAGTGAATATTTTATTATTTCGGTTTGATATTGTCATGCTCTGCCATTTAAATCATTGGTATGAATTTGTCATCAGGCTTTTTTCATGTTGATTGTATCTTAAAAGTCTAATTTTGTTGACAGTTAATACATAAGTGGAAATAGCCATATTTTAAATTAAAATTGAACTTTTATATAATAGCTGGACACCAATAAACTGTTCTGTAGTTCATTTTCCCTTAAATTTAAGCACCTGCTTGGTTCTCTTCTTTGTATCCTGTTCTTCCTCTTGTCAAATAAGCTAGAAAAATAAAAACCTGTTGAATTTTATGTTTTGCACCAGGCTTTCTTTGTGACTTGCAGAACAAGTCACTGATATAGCCATGACTTAGCTCCCCCTTGATGCAGGCAGGCTAGCAGTAGAGGAGTGTAGTGAGGATTAAAATATTTAAAATGATCAGGCAGTATGATGTTAGGTATTATTGATGTCTTAAATAAATGCACTATTGCCACTGTTTAAAACCTCTCGTTAGAGTTTTAGCTCAGTAAATCTCTGTTGTGTGTATGTGTTTATATGGATATCAATATCATACATTTAATTTAATTTCCTGTCAGTCTTAATGAGCTTTGAAGGCTTTGTACTGAGAACTGTGTAGCGTGGAAGACATGTAAAATATTTTCTTATGCTCTTTTTTTTTTTTTTTTTTTAAAATGCCTGGTCTGTTCTTAACACTGCTGTTCCTATTTTGTTCCACTTACTTCATTGATCAATGATTTATGACAGGATGCAAAAGATAATGTAGTGAAATAGTATAATATAAAATTTTGCTTAAACAGAACTTCCAAGAACTTATGATAAAATATTTGTAATTGCTACAAAGCAGCAGTAATATCTATAAATAATTCATTTAGAACACAGTGATTTGAGCCTCTAAACCTATGGTTCATTACCATAGCAGATCCTATGGCTTCTTATGTGGTGGGGGTAGACTGTACACTGGAATTTTATGGTACTTGTACCATTTGATTTGCTTTACTCAGTATTGTTGCTCAAAAGGTACTGAGATAGGCTTACATGCACAAAACTTTATTTGTGGGGTCCATAACAAGTGTCATACGTGAACTTCAAGGTTACCTGGAAGGCTTGGGGGAAATCAAAGGGAGAGAAAGAGCAAGAAAAGGAAAGAGAAGACTCCCCAGTGGGGCAAGGCGACTGCCATTCCCTGGACATGCAGTCCCGTGCAGTAGGTGACAGAGTTCTTGCCACACATCTCTGATTGGGGCCTGCTCAAACTCCTCGTTTGCTTTTCCCATTTATGATGCTCTTAATGAGTGGCATGTGCTTAATCAGGTACAGGTGTTGCAGGCTGACTGGTTGCTAAGCATTTGTGTATATATATTCTTGGGCAGTAGTTATTGGGTATTTAAATGACTATCTGCTTTGTTATGCACTAAGTTCCATCTTTCCCTAATAAAAGCTGAAAGCTACAAGACAAAGTATAGGAATAAATAAGGAGTGATTCTCACACCACTGGCAGTAGCTTCCAATGAATCTCTGCGGTTGTTGATGGTGTTTGAGCTTGCAGGTGCAAGATAAGAAGGGAAACACCATGAGAAACAACAGCTTCAGAGAGCGAAGGAGAGGAGGTATAGTTTAGATTAGTGATGGCTTTTGTCAGAGTTAGGTTGATGGTTGGACTAGACTATCTGAAAGGTCCCTTCCAACCTAGGCAATTTTATGATTCTATGGGAGGATACAGAGCTGCAAGTGAAAGGCAGGGTACGGGATTGGGAATGGACAGCTCTTAGCATTACACGTCTTAAGGCACTGTGCAACAATGTGATGTTTCCTAGGAGGTGAAGTTACATGTTTCCGAATTAGTCCACCTGCCTATGTCCCCCAAGAGAAAAGGGTGCTGAGAAATTGTTTCACACATGCCTTTTCTGAAGGTGTCTTGGAAGCAGACAGGGAGCAGGGCAGTAGGGCTTGAATGATTTCTTCTAGCACTGGTTGCTTGCCTCTTCCACCTTTCCTGAGGGACTGGATACCTTCTTTTCTCTTTGTATCTGGCTATGCACCTGAGATGGTGAGGTAAAGAATGGATCCCTCTGGCAAGATGACTTTTAGAAGTGGGTGTTTGCCACCAGCTACCTCCCAAGTGGTCCTCAGAAAAGAGGATGTCTTTCCAGTGGTCTGGTTTAATTACTGTGGAGAATGCATATGTTACGTGAGTCACAGTGTGGGCACATCTGCTTTAAGGTGTTCATCTCTTTTACTTCAGGTCAAGCTGCAAACTTGCACTCTGAAGCAGAGAGCATCAGGCATCAATGTATTGAGTTTTTGCATTATGTGAAGGTTTTCATCTTCAGGTGAGACTTGCACTCAATTTTCTAACTTATGCACTGAGCTTTGTGTAGCTGCTTCTTATATGTTTTCTGACTGTGTGTCTTTGTATGTGTGTTCAGGTATCTGGAACCCCCTAAAGCGGAAAATGATGGAACGCTTCATCCATACGAAGAAGCATCTGTAGAAACGCAGTTACCATCAATGTTGGTGGAAGAGCTTCATGATTTGACTATGCACATTGGTCACCTTTGTGAACTCCCTAGTAGTGTCCTGGTAGCATTTACTATTCAACATCAGGCAAAGGTTGATGTCTTTTGTAATTTTAAATTTTTTTTGTGTAACAGTACATATTCAACTTGATAAATTTTGGCTGAATAAGAATTAATCTTTCTTCAGGGTGAAATTGAAGTTACACTTTATATTTTGGGATTTTTTTTCCCCCTTATTGACTAAGTGCCATCCCATGCTTGACAAACACAACTAATGAGCTCTGGATTTTCTGTTGTTGTTTTTATTTATCTATTTATTTTAATGTTTTAGAACTCTTGGAATTCTTCCTGCACTATGCAAATGGTAATACCAATTACAGGTAGATAAGTAGGCTTGAATTAGCGCAGCATGTTTAAAAAATTCCTCAGTGTTTGTCCTTGCTAATGTTTTAAAATTTCTGAGCTTCCCGGTAGGAGGGGCACTTTTTTAGAAATACATTCTGAAATCTCACTCAAAATGGGAAAAGATCACGCATATAAAGAAGAAAAGTGCAGATATGGAAGTAGGTGCTGCACCATTAAACACTAGTTTACACACCATTGTTTTGTGCATACATATAATAAATAGTGCTTTCAAATCTTTTAGAAAGAAAAAAGGAATTTCAGTCTCGGCTTGCAAAAACTAATATCTGGAGAGGAATGATCGCTGAGAAGCAGCATTTTTGATCTTTCTGTTTGTTTAGCTTGTCAGTAGGGCCACTGTTGAGCTGATGAAAGAAATAGTAATTTCAAGTAAATTTTAAGGAAGACAATATTGAAATTTTGGAATTACTTTAAAAGCATGCTTTACTTTAGCAGTTTGTGCTACCTGATACTTTTCTGGAAAGGAGAGGATAACTAAGAGTGTTATAAACTGTCAGGCTTGAATCAAGACACTGTGTTTAAATTGTAGTTTAGATTAAATTAAAGACTTCATGAACATCCTCTACAGACAGAATTAATTGTCTTGAAGGTTATTTGTTTTCTCTTTTTTTTTTTCCTGTAACTGAATGGCACATTTGTATGTTACGGTGTGTTTGATCATGGATATCCATAATGTTTATTGCAGGCAAAATATATGCCTATCTTCATGTTCTTAGTACAGTAGCCAGAATGAGCTAAAAAAATGTTAAAAATAAATAAATGTGTGTATTTCTAATCACAGGTCTTTCCCCCATCGTGGCATTTACTGCACCTCCACTTGGATATTAATTGGCTAGTACTGGAACTTCTTCATGTACTAGGTGAAAAAATGATGAGTAAGTATGCTGTTTTTTTCTTGAATGTATTCTTGTACATATGACTTACCTAGATTTCTCATCTTAATTTGTCCAGAATCATTTACTACTTTTGGTAGTGTTTAAGCGTAGCTATATTTAATTGGATAAACTCAAATATGATGAAAACAGATTCTCTGTGAATCTTCATGTAGCTCAAATTAAATTAAATATTATTAGGGATTTTTCTATCAAAACTTGACCAGGGTTATGAAGCTTGTTCTTAACTGATGCTTACAACATAGTAAATAATAACAATACACTTTTTGACGTTGCAAATAAAAATGCATTTGCAGAGATCCAGAATGCATAACAGTGAACAGCAATTTTATGGAAACAATGTAGGAAAAGTGTCCAAGGATGGACCAGAACAAAGAATCTCAGAACAGAGAATTTGCGTTGTTAACCATATGGGACATTAAGAAAATACTGGGCAAAGGAAGAAGCCTCAGTAAAAGTACAGGAAGAAAAGGGCAAGGCAATACTTTTTTCTTTTTTTTTTGTTTTTTAAAGGGCAAAAAGTATATTGATAAGAGTAAGCTGTTCATAGAAGCTAGATAAAAAAGGTCATAGAATGCAATTGAATAACCCAACTTCAAAGTAGTTCAGTTTGCTGAAGAAGAATTGTTAAAATACAGAAGAGAACTTTATTTGCTTTGTGAGAATTATGTCTGTTGTTCATGTCCATGCTAGCAAAATAAATCATAAAAATGTACTTTCTTCTATAATCATTGTGTCACTAGAACTAAACCTTCTCCACTGCCCAGTTGTATGAAATATCAATGTAAGTTCCATGTAGGAATTGCAACGGTTAGAGTAACATTGAGGTCTAGAAAGAATGCACTGTATGTTTAGCCCAAGTAACTGCTACTGAATCTGAACACTTGGGTTAGCTTTTGCCTGCTCTTAGCACTGTCACAACACAGCCTTGCTCATATTAATGCATCTTTGTTGTTTCTGCATGTCTCTGTTACTGGATAATGTGTGCGTTGGCTGTTCTGTAATTCTAAGTGTCTTTTATGATCTGTTGTGGGATAACCTGTTTTCCTTTTTGGGAGCCTTTTGAAGAAAGGATGGGAAAACTGTTGGGGGCAATTTATTGTCCAGAATTCTGTATTTATTTCTGGATAAAGTTCTGAGTAATAATGCAGTAGTCCATTTTCGTAAGAGAAAGCTTGTGCTTTTTAACAACAGTTACTAGTCAAGACAGTAGTATCTCTGCATGTATTATCTTGTCTTGTATTCTTATGCACCTTGTAGAATTTCTTAGGTTCTCATTTTGTTCTGTAAAGTATGCTGAGTGGAAACTTTACACTGCTGAGACCAATGGCAGGATGGTGGGTTCAGGGCTTCACTCTGCATTTCCAAGAATAAAATACAGGCTTGTTCTACGTATCTTCTGTTCCACTGATGTCAAGGGAGCTGTGCTATTGATAAGATCTTACAGCCTCTTAACTTTATCATTTTGTCTGTGTTAATGTCTACAAATGCTCAAGCTGGAATATGATCATGCCAGCTTTTTACATCAACACATCCAAAGGAAAGTGTTAGACCTCTCCAGAATTGTTTGTCATCAACTTGCATATCTGCAAAACATGTCATGATTTCAGAACATGCGCACTGGCATGTGACAAAGAGGAACTTGCAGATAAATAAATCTTTATTCTACTGCAAAAACTGTGCCAATAAAAGGCTGTAATGTGCCAAACTATTTTACAGTCAACCAGAATAATACCAGACTTCAGTGTAATAATGAAGTGTCTAGCTTGAATTTAGAATGGATGAACTTTCCCAAATGAGTTTGTAAATTAAAATTACATACGGCTCAACAAACCAATTCTAACATATATACAGTACAGATTAGAAAAAAAAAAAATCTTGTCTTGTATTCCTACAGCCAAACGCAGGACTAAATAGGTCTAATTTTCTTTTGTGTTTTAGGACAAGTTGTATATGCTAACCATTTCACAAATCCAACTGGAGAGAATTTAACCAGTATCAGTTTGTTTAAAACACACTGTGGAAGTCTCATATCTGATTTAATAAGCTTGTCCATCAACAAGTATACAAAGGTAACTTTTTTCTTTATACAGGACATGGGCAGTTAGATGCTTGTATTGGGAACTGTATGAATTAGATATTGCAGCAACGCATAGATGACTTCTTACTGCTAAGTTTTAAATGTTATGTATGGCTTTATATCTCCATGTTTTAAAGAGTGTTATTTGTTAGGAGCTCAAATTGTGTTATATTTATTCATGACCATCTGGCAGTTGAATGAGAGAGTAATATTGAAATGCGCTGTGTACAGAGCAGAAGTGAGTGCCACATTTTGTAAGTTCAGTGTTCCAGGTTTAATGCCAAACATGGCACAGTCTAAAAGGTTTAGAGCTATAGATGAAAAAAAAAAATCTCTTTTCAAACTCTCTCAACAGGAACAAAAAGAGAATAACTGTAATCCTGGCAGTAAGCTAACTGGACAGTTACAGAATGTCATATTACAGTTTATTGTTGCACTGCTCCTATTGCTGCAACCGCGTCTTTCTTTTACAGCACTTTTACGTTTGTCAAGGGAAACCTTGTCCTTCTCTTTTCTTTTCTTTTTCTTTCCTTCTGTAGCTGCAGTGTTTTTCTCACTTGTTTTGAGCACTCCAAAGCTAGAAAGTCATAATAGCTCCATATAGCAGCTAGTAAAAGAGCTGCGTAATCTTCTTTGACTGTGTCATTGTGAAACCTGCTTTAGATGGGTATGTGTGGACTAAGTGCAGGACTAAATTCTGAGAATAAGTAGCAGTGACCACTGTATAATTCATGTTTTCCTAGTACAAGGACATGAAAAATGGAGTCCCCCTTCTTTCATGTTATTCTTTGTGGCAGGAGGGGAGGCAATAGCTGTAGTAGTATTTGATAACTTCTTTTTAAACTATCTTTCTGTAGAGAACTCTGTTAACTTTAAATTATTAAATTATCAAATTATCAGATAATATTACAACCTCCTCCCCCATCAAAAGGCAAATAAATGAGAGTAATTTTTTAAAAGGAAGTTTCAAATAGTATCTGTTTACCATTGTGCTTGATGATAGGCTTTGAAATGTCAGATGTTAAAATGACAGATTTATCCTCCTTTCATAAAGCCATGTTACAAAGAGAGAAGATCGCTTTGCCACTGCTTTTCGTTAGCTCTCCCTAGGCTTGGGCTGCACATCTTGAACTAGTTCTATTTGAGATTAATTTCTGAAGTGTAGCTTGGACTTGAGCTGGATCTTCAGCTGGTGCCTCCTCTAGTGTGCATTCATTGCTATAATCCAGTAATGGAAATAGTGTTCCTCAAAACTGTTGAAAACACAACAGGTACCCATAATAGATTACACTGTCAGCTCATCACTAAAACATATCATTAAGCTTTTGTCTGAGAATATTCAGAAGTGCAGCTCTTAATACTTGTGGGTAACCTTGGAAGGAGGGACACGCTCCACACTCATCTTTTCTGATCTGTTTCGTGGGCAGCTCTGGTATCAAGATGCTTGACTTGGATCGTGTACTGAGCCCATTGTGCTCTAAGATACGTTTGGCAGAGAAATATATGTCCTTGGATATCTTCTTTCTATTTTCAGCAGCACATCTCTGGCACCAGAGATGTGTTGTCCCAACAGCACCACAGTTTGAGGTTATAGCCCTTCTTACCCAGACACTGAACTCCTCAGGATGGTGCAAGAGGAAATCCAGACTGACTCTGAAGAAAACAATGTCTCAGTTATCCTTAGTCTAACAAATATCTGTATGGTGTCTTGCTTTGATACTACTAGCCAAACTCTATCCTGGACGGATACTGCACATCTTCTACAAGATAGCAGGATCTCTTCTGCAGAAGAGCACAATAGTAGATGCAAGTAATAGATGAAGAAACCTAGTTGCTGCAACAACTGGTACTCCATGTAAAAGGCTTGAAACTCTCACTTGTAAGATAGTTTGTGTTTCTAATACTTCCATAAAATCCTCCAGTGTTATACTGTATCTGTAATAATAAGTAGACTACCTCTTTCTGAAGGATCTATTTTGCTCTTTGGTGATGAGTCATAACCAGAGTATTTGTGAGATGCGTCAGTTTTGGATATTTAGAGTTAAGTAATCAATTTTACAATGGACTTTAGTTGGCATACTGATGCTTATTCTCAATATAATATTGACATAAGATTAATTCAGGTTATTGAGAGATTGCCATTACAGATCTTTAAGTAGAAGCATGAGGTGGCATAGGCACACTGAAAAACTCTCAACAGCATATGCAGAATGTGAAGAATATAACTTTAAATATTTCAGTCTTGACCTCACAATGTTCTTAAATGAAATTGCCAGGGTGGACCCTGACAATCAATAGCGTAAGCAGGGCTCTTTATAAAGAGAGAAAAACAAATTATGTGTCACGCTTGTAAATTCATATTTATAATTAAGTGTTCAGTATTTAAACCTGATTTGGAGCTGTATGAGAACAGTAGTTGTAAACGTGTTATTCTAAAGGTGGATGATAAATAAGAAGCCTGTATCCTTGTAGAATATTATGTAGATTTGAAACTATTGGTGATATATATGTTCTTCTAATTGTGAGAGTGTGGTTTGAAGTCCTTCACTCTTCTGTGTCTTCCACACAGCTACTGCTGTCACTGGCATTGTGTATTTTGATTTAATTTTTATTTTATACCATTAGGTTTCCAAATACAGAAATGATTTTAAGTGCCAGTGTGTTTTGAGAATAGTTGTGTATGAATGGATCACGAAGAGCATGAGGATATAAAAATTCAGCATTCATCTCATCAGACCTACGTGTCTAGGAGTTAATTGGCTAAACTAGTTCATTTTATTCTTGGGGAAGGATAGAAACAGTTCTGCAGTGAGTTAAATGAATTAGTTGCTCTAGGTACCCAGTTGCCTCTATTTGCCTTATAGGAGTGTAGGTTGATCATTCAAACTTGGATTACTCTTTGTTTAGGGATAAACTTGAGTATGAGCTGCTTTGTCTTGCCTCTTTTCTTTATACATTTCTGCCACTGTGTCCTTGCTGAAGGTAATACGTGCTCAATTTATGCTATTTAAACAGAGTTTTTTCTCACTGTTTTTACCACCTCTGATTACAGTTCAGTGGATTCATAGGTCCTAAGACAGAGTAAGTAAAGTTTTGTCTATACTATGATTATTTCAAATACAGTGCTGGTAGGTCTTGAAAACATTAAAGTGTATAGAGAATTTTTATGTATTTAGCACTTCCTTTTGCTGTTTTGCTTATTTTGTTTCACAATTCCGGGAATGTAAAACTGAAAGATGAATCACAAGAAGACTACTTTGCATTTGAAATGCATCAGTCTGAGTGAATTTTGTTAAATATGGAATAGTAATCAAATAACGTACATGATTTGAAATATGCTGTTTTCTGCATATTAAAAGAATGCCTTGCAGTAAATTTACCGAAAAGCAGATTTTGTGAAATGTTGTGGGAACATTAACATCCTCATGCCAACAAAAACATATTCTACTAGCATTATGCCTAGTCATTAAGGATTTTTCAGTTAAAAATAACAACAATAATAGCTATTAAATCATTTGAAATCTCTTTCTTATCTTCCCAAGAACATCAAGAAAATCTAATCAATCATTTTCTCTTCCCTACTGTCAGACAATGAATCAGTATTTATTGCAATTCCTTTTCATTTAGGCCTCAGAATCCCATTTTCATTTGATTAAATAATGCTTGAAAGTGGCTCAGAAGAAGCTAAGAAATAGTACAACCTATAACTTATGTAGAATTAGGAAACAGTCTTTGTTGTACGAAAGATACATTTTGAATGTTAATGTAATAATGCACTTTCCAATATGTAATTGTAGCTATATTGTTTAACCACAAAAAAAAAATCCACAAAACCAAATAACCAAAATCAGAGGAAATATTGGTACATAAAATGCAATTTCAAAAGTAACACTTCCCTGAATAATTGTATTGCATATTCTCTTTCAGGTGAGACCTTCTGAGGCTCTTACTAGCCACCATTATTCCTGTGTCTGCGTTAAAGAATTATGGATTCTACTTATTCAGCTGCTGGGCCACAGAAATAAAGGGTCTCACACAGAGGTAATGGAAGAATACTGTTACATGTGCGTGCATGTTAAATATGCAATACAGTTGCCAAATGTTCCCAGATTGCCATGAGTGCACTAGATGATAGAACTAAATTTCATATTTGCTTTAGGAGGACTGCATGCTAACTGTGGTGCTTTAGGCTGCCGTCTTGAACATGCATCAATTCCTAACTCTAGGTTTGCAGTGTTCTGTTTGGTTATGACCTAGGGCACTGATGAGGAGTGCTCTTTGTGCTAAAGAAAGCAAAGCAAAGGAGTAAACTGTGAACGTTGTGTGGTAGAACAAAAGAAAAGAAAGCATCTTTGCCTGTTTTTTAGATTTCTTTATTATTATTTGCAATTTATGTGTTATGTCATGCAGTGATTCGCCTCTAGATATTAGAAACACAGGTAGTCAGACCAATGATCCGTCTAACCCATGTTTCTGTCTTTGATACCCATACCTTAACTACCTATATGAGAACAACCTGTTTTTTGTTTTTGAATCTTGTAGTTGCTGACTTCTTTTGATGCCCCATTATACTTTGATTGGAAGAGCCAATCGCTACCTGTTCTTCTTCCTTGTATCCATATAACTTTATATGCCTCTTCAGATTTTTTTTTTTTTTTCCCTGATATCTCCTACCTTCTGCCTTTTCTAGGCTGAAGAATCTTACTGTATTCAGTCATTTATACAGGTGCCGTTCTCTACCTGTGGTCATCTTGGTCACCCTTCTCTGAACCTTTTACATACTACCACATCCTATTCCTGTCCTTTGAATTGCGAGTACCAGGATTGCATGCTGTATTCAAAGTATTGATTAGTTGGCCATGTGATTTTATACACTGCATAATGATGTTTTCTGTTTTATTCTTTTCCTTTGCTAGTGTTTTCTACTGTTTTGATTTTTCTTTCTTGACTGCTGGTTAGAATTGAGCTGATGTTTCTCTGAATGAATATTAAGAAGTGTCAAAATACTTTGAAAGTTTTCTGAAATAATCCTTATAAAAACCAAAGCTGCTATCTGCACAATGAGTACGGTTCTCTTAGTATAGCATGAAGTACTTTGTAGTAGACTGTTTGTGCTGATAGTTATTTACTCATTAATGACAACAGATGTAAAGGTGGACAAAACAAGTGAAACTTTGTTAGTGTTAAGTGTTTGTGCTAGCACTTTGAAGCATAAGTTAGGATCAGGACCCAGCTAAGGTGGGTGAAATACAGGTGTAAGGAAGTCTCAAAGAGTTTCTGTAGAATTAGGACAGATAGGCACAGGCTGTAAGAAGTAGTAATACTGTGGTATAGACAGGGATCTGAGACAAAGAGAATCAGTTTGTCAGTGCTGGAACAGACTTGGAACAAAACAGGGAACCTCAGTCTGCTGTCTTTCAGACTGATTCTTTACCATCTACTACTGTCTTCCTCTTGGTTAGGTTAGCCTGGCACTAAAAGTTTTCAAAAAATCTGTTATAAAAAAGTCTTCATTAAAGAACTCTGATCTCTCTCATGTGAGTGTTGGTGCATCATCCCATCTGCACATCGTGATTCCATCAGCTTGTAATTTTGCCTGTGAAGTATCCTACCATGTTCTTCCTTGTGACCAAAGCTTGTCCTTTCACATTGCTTTCTACTAGCGCTTGAGAAACGACATTCTAAAGTAGCTCCAGGTTTTCTCTGGTAATACTGAACACTGGTTTTTATTTTTTTTAAATGACTGTCATTTTGCTTGTTCTGCGTAAAAGCAAATTAATCAATAGGACAGTATTGTAGAGAAAATTGTTAACTTAGGCTCTGTTATTCAACACAGTTCAAATTTACTTTTGCATTTTCTACAGTGTTTCTGGAGCTTGGTGAACAAAACTCTAAAGAATATCTTTGAACGGCCAAGTAGTTCTGAAAGGATGTCTGGTTTTGAAACAATTCAGTGTAAAGACCCATTGAGTTTTAGCTGGTGGATTATCATTAATCTGGCATCACTCTACCAGTTTGACCGTAATGGAAATCTAGATGAAAAGGTGGGTGTGCTTTCTTTCTAAATACCTAAAAGTTGTTATAATTTATTTAGGTGTCTAACTTTGCTTGGTTATTTTTGTTGACAGAAAACAATTCATGTTGTAATACAGGAATTTTCACACTCCTTAAAAAAAGGTCCTTTGAGGTTGGTGGCATTAAGTTGTGCTTTGTACAAGTGAGTAAACATTCCAGGAGCCTCTGATGTATTCATGTTATATACTAGATATTCAGTAGATTAATGTATTAAGGAAACTTGAAATATCCCAACTAGTTAGTAGAGCATATACTTAATGACGTAGCATACATTTTAAGATTGTCTGCCTGCAGCGTAAGTCCTTCATTGGGTTTGGTTTTTTTTAGGAACTGAACACCTTAGATTGTACCCTATGACGTATAAACCTCAAACATCCACTATGTAATTGTTAATGCCACTTCTTTTAAAAAAAGTGGTAGCTCTGCTTTGGATAAATTCCATTTGGTCTGACTGCATTCCCGTTGCATCACAGCAAGAGCCTGATGAGGTGTTTATCCAGCGTAATTTTCTGTGTTGGTGTGGTACCAATAGACACTACCTGATAACTATTGAATTCAAGCTTCAGTTTAGGAAGTTCTGGTACTAAGTTGCAAGACATCTGCTTTTAGAAGATGGCCTTAGCTTTTCCTACTGGCTACAGCAGGCTATTGAATCAATTAATCAGGTTCTTGTCTCTGAATCTCATTGTGGGGGAGTGGACACTTCCATGCGTTCCATAAGTAGCCTGGATGAGACCTGCACATGCCATTCCTGCGTCTGTAAGGTGTATGTATGGTCAGACTTGATAGTGATGCATCAAATTCCTTCATGGACCTCACTGCAGTTTTCTGCAGTTCTGGAGTCATGTAAACTGTTATTTTATCTTTCACCTCATTGCAGTTGTTTGTGTTTGGGGGTGGTTGGGTTTTTTTAAAATTTTTTTACATTTCAGCTGGATTGCGTATATTCCTTAGATTGCCAAGCATCAGGTATATATGGCTTCTTCCAAATTGGGCTTATTTGCCCTTTCTTGCGAAGTGCCTTTTATTATTTGTAATTTAATAGTGTGTATTAATACTGGAAAGGTCGTACCTTTTTTCTGTTAAAATTTTTACCAAGATTTCCCATCCTGACTTAGGACAAAAGGTTAAAACCTTGAAACCTGTTTATGAACTGCAGATCTGTAAAGAGGGAGAGTCTGATCACATCAGTTGATCAGTCTGTTTTGGTAACTGAAAAACCCTCCCCCCCTTCATCTTTAGATCTTTAAAAGCATTAGTATATAAACAGAGAAGGAATAAAAAATGTTGAACTTCTCTGAATGCTTTTAATCCTAAGTAAAATTAGACTTTCTAATAAAAGTAAGAATGACTTTCATTGATTTTTATCTTGCAAAAGCCCTGATTTGTCAAGGAAAAAAAAAAACAGGGAAGATTTGATAACTCAGTGCTTGAGTACTTAGTTGAAAAACTCATGACCATTTCTGGTGACCAGAGGACTTGATGAACGTGGGATGCTTATGCTGCTTGTCGGCCGACAGATCCTTTCGGATCCCATGGCAGGCTGCTCATTACCATGTGGTTTACTCTTTTCTAATAATAACACAACAAAATGAAGCAACTTATTACACATTGTAAAATTGCAGACCACATCTGTTACGCTGAAGGTTGTCTCAAGCTTCTGTTGCTCTTGTCCCATTCCTACGGTAGTGGGGGAGGACCATAGTCCATATTGTATTTCAGAGGGACATTGGGAAGATAAAATTACTGCACTCCCTGCTTATTAGAGGAACTTAGATGGAGAGAAAAGGTTATTCCCAGGTCGAATACTGAAACTAGTGTGAAGCAGACATTTATCGTGGGTTTCTTATATTTTATGCCCTAATCAAAATGCAGTGATACTGTTTACTTTGATCATTGGATTTTTTTTTTCTCTCTCTCATACTGATACGTACTATGTATTTAGCCTTGTGAGAGATTATTTTTTGCCCCAGGCACTATATTATTTAAATATGCCAAACAGACGTAGAATGGAAAAAAGGATTCCTGTTGTTCTTATATTGAAGGAGGAATCTGAGACGCAGTGACAGGAAGTGGTTTGCCCAAGATTAAATAATATTTTTTCCTTAGACCCCACCTGGGAGAAGAGAATTACCAAGTCTTAATTTGTAAATCGTGAGACCATCCTGTGCATGCTCTTTGTGATATTTCCGGTAGTCTTTATGTTCAAACTGTTAGCCGTGCTTTGCATTCTCTGAGTGTGGCTGTGAGTTTGTTGTTGTTTGACCAAGGATCCCTGTTCTCTTAAGTGCTATGGGTGCTTACAAAAAATCTGTCAGTAACAACAGTGCCTTTCCACACCCCACAAAAACGTAATCTGTCCAGACAGTTGATGGCAACCATTTCTTTAGGTCCCGTCCCCCCCCCCGAAATTACAGACTCATTCTTTGAACGTTATAAGATAAAATAGTTCATGATACAAATTTTTGAAGTCAGTGGAGCTACATCGGGGCTCAATGTAGTCCTGTTTTGTTGGTTAAACATCTGATGCGATAGCTTCATGACACATGCTTTCTTTTAATTAACTGTGATCAGAGGTGGGAGGGTGATGTGTCATAATGATGGTTATTCATGTGCTCTGTAGCAAAAATTGCCTCTAAGCCTATGTCATCTGTGGAAGATTTTCAATTTTTTAATGTGGTCTGCATGGCCTTGAGGTTATTATGAAGGCTTTTAAAATTCTAAATAGGTTTCAGACTTGCTTCTTTTTATTTTTTCCCCTTTAGCTCATATAACATAATTTCAAATATGCAATGAATCAGAGATATTGAATATATATTTCATACACATGAAACCATATATTTAAACTAGAAAATTTTGGCCAGGTTTCCTAGAGACTCTGTTGTGAGGGATGTACAGTACATGTGTCTTTCCATAACCCCACATTCAAGTCCCGCTTCACTCTTCCAAAAAGCAGAATTTGTACATTTAAGATGGGACCTGATGAGAAAATTTGCTACTTCTGAACATTGCAGGGGTCAACTTCAATATGTGGGCTAGGGAAGTATAGACAGAATTACTTGGGGCTAAGAATTCTTTCCTTTGATAGAATAATCTGAAATGACTACATGACAAGATATGCAAGCATGGATTTTCAGCTGAGAAGCCCAGTATGGCTCTTCCAGGTAGTCAGCTGTTAGTCCTTGGCAAAAGTTTCTTCCTGAGAACCCAGAGGATCTCAGATCAACTTTTTGGTTTTAGCAGCACTTTTATGCATTGTAAGGTCTCCAGGTTCTGTTGATTTTTGGACTTTTTTGGGTGGAGGGGAGAATGTTGTAAGCCAGCAGGTTTGGAGTAAGAGTTGTAGTTTCTACATATTATCTGACAAGGATGTATTGTAAACAGTTGCCGTGCCATATTGCAAGTGTAGCAGGGAATACTGTTAGGATGTAAATTCAGTGGGATTTGAATGAAACAAGTCTGTTAAAAGATAAGAGACAACTGAGACTTAAAAAAAAGAGTGCAGCAGGTGGTTGGTGTCATTCTTTCCTGAGTTTGGGCTGAACCTGGGTGCACTCTTGTAATTGATTCCAGTTGGTGTCAGGAGCTTGCCCTGGATTACTCCAGGATCTTGTAAGGTGATCTGCATACTGCAGCTGAGCTGCAAGTTTGGCAATGAACACCTTTTGTATAAATCATGTGTCCTTGGACTATGGGAGTGCTAAAAGCATGTTCTGAGCAGGCTGGTCCAGACATTTGGAGGTCTCATAGTCATGTAGCATGACTCTTAATATCTCCTCACCTCTGCCAAATCTGGCTTTTGAGCGATTGATTAGCTCTACTTGGAGGCTGCAGTACGACTGTGCCAGTGGGTAAGTATTCACGTAACATCAAGCTCTAAAATACAGCAGTCAAAATAAAAATCTGACCTAAATACTAGCCAGAACTGTCTGGGAATGCTGATTGTGCTCTTCCTGGGTTTTACTCATTGAAGTGCTGCCTTTACTCCTTGGCTACTTGTTGATGCAGTGGTCTCTCC
Organism: Larus michahellis; assembly: GCF_964199755.1. Taxonomy (NCBI): domain Eukaryota; kingdom Metazoa; phylum Chordata; class Aves; order Charadriiformes; family Laridae; genus Larus; species Larus michahellis. Next base: position 87,599,947 of record NC_133898.1, read on the forward strand.
TTCTGACAGAATGCTAGCTCTGTTTTCTGATACAAAGGCATCAATAACAGCTTAAGAAGTCCTGTTAACCACCCTAGGTGTGATATGCCCTCTGTTGTTCTGGCATAATTATCTGTGTCCCTATTCTATGACCTAGGTCAGGCCCTCCTCCCTTTTTCATTCTTCCTTTCTTTCTCTCCTAAAGCTCCAGGCAGGTTCACTGATCTGCGTCCCACAAACAAAAGGAGCAGAACAGCTGGGCAGTGGCATGCCACAGCTGTGAGGGCAGGAAGAGCAGCTGGCAGGATGAGGAGGAAGCAGTGGGAACTCCTTAATTGATACTGCTCGAGTTCCTAATCGTGAAATCGCAGGTTTAGTGTAACATTCTGCAGATCTGTCCTTTCATTCATACTTGTTCCATAAACAGTCTACAGACTGCAACTTGATACCATCAGCAGTCTTTCAGAATGCTCTTTTTCTTGTCGTGCAAAAATGTAAACCCACCAAGTTGTCAAATTGTATTTCTAAGTATTAGTGCATCTTTTTTAAGAGTTCATCCTTAAAATTCTCTCTTGGTACTCTCTGGAGTTCTGTGTGGAATTGCCACCAACTCACAGCATTAAGTAGTGTTGTCACTAGCAGAGGGGGATGGGGCATGATGGTGTTGCTGCTGGAAAGCAGTTATATTTCAATTACCAAAGCATAAGATGCTCTTTATTGTAAGCTCTGTACAGACATTTAAAGGACAGATATCTGCAGAATAATTTACAAGGCTTAGCAGTTGTGACAATGGAGGGAATGAGTAAGGCAGGACAATGATGAAAGTACTGTGTTCACACATCTAGTTATCTACACAAGCTGTAGAGAGAACTGAGTGTAAGAGATGATGTTTGGACCTCCTAGAATTTTAAAGATGTTGGCTTGGTTGTTTTCGCCCCCACCCCCCCACACACCCCCCTGGGAAATAAATAGCCTTGTTTGCCAAACCTTCTACCCTTTTCTTTCATGCTTCGCCTAAATATACCTTTTTCTATTCTTTGTTAATATACTTTGCTATGCAACTCTCTTACTTCACAAGTGTGGTCTAGTTTATTCAAATGGACAGTCATCTGTCTTCCCAAGCTGAAGAATATGAATTATGGGCCATATTTGACCTACCCTGTATTTTTTTTCTATCTATATAGATTATTACTATCTGGCCAACTCCTTACTGATTGGCCAAAACAATCCTTAATGTTTGGCCTGGAAAAAATTAGTTAGAAGTGTTGTTTTTCTTTTTTTTCATTGAAAAGGAAAAAAGAAAAGATGAGATTGTACTTTTCCTCCTTCTTACCCCATTTATCTTCCTTATAGAAAGTTAAAGAAAGAAATTGTAAGACATACTTACACGCTTGCTTGTGCTAATAAAAAAAAATGGCTGAATGTTTTGCTTCTTTATTAAAAGTGAAGGTTGGGATTGCAAATGAGTCACTTAAACCAGTTTAAATTGTGTACTCTTTATTTTTGTCTCTTTATTTGTTTTTGAGGCCTAATTTTTAGGACAGGTATCAATTACCTTCATAAAACAAAAAAATCTGCTTTTGGGGATGACTACAATATGCTGTCATGAAATGAAATATTTCTGGAAATCGCTTGCCTGCTTATTTTCATGTTATTACATAATGATTCCTGTGAGGAATACAAATGCTATTTCATGCTGTTAATTGTTATTTTTCAGAAACAGAAGGAAAGCAATTGGGAATTTGTGGAAGAACTTCTTAAAAAATCCACTGATGCTCAAGTAAGTGTCTAAAGGAAGAAATAAGGAACAAGGAAAGTGTCAGGGATTCTTTCAGGAAAAGACAGTGCATGAAACAAAGTCCAACTAACAGCTGTATTTTTGCAATTCTAGTAGTTTTATCACAGTTAAATGAACATCCTTGACATAGCTGAACTACAGCAGTATACAGTTCCCTCCTTGTTAGCAGTTACATTTGCTTTAAAGTGGTTGTGCCTGATGCTAAATTGTTAAATAAAGGAAAAAGATAATTATCCTGGAAGGGTAAGTATATGGCTACTCAGACAAGATGTATTCAGAATAAGAACTGGATGCTTAGAAAATGTAAACCAGATCCTGAATGTAAGAACATCAAGTTGAGGAGACATGATGAGGGAGATAGTCAGTTGCATTGAAAATTCAGCTATATCCTCATCACAGCAGGAAGGTGACTTGCCTTGCTGAGCAATTTGTCTTACAGGCTTGAATCAAACCCTTACTGATAAGGTTCTAGTTTCTGAGCAGTCATTTCATACCTTATCATTTTTCTTTCTGCAGAACTGTTAATGCAGTGCTTCATGGCCCAGAGGTCAGAATTGACCTCCTTTTAAAATGCTTTTAAACATGCTGCTGTTCATCATGTTTTTAAATATGTTGCGTTGCAACTCTGTAAATTTGTTCTGAAGTTGCACGGTACAAATTGCAAATGCTATATCAGCAACTCCTGTAAAAATAATTTCTGTAATTTGTGTATGCTTAAGACAGGAATAAACATGTTTATTTTTTATTTGGTCTCAGATAAAATAATAAAACATCCTGCGAAGTTCTGTTGATGAAAGCAGAAGAGGACTCAGTTCTATTTTTTATTATTGGTGCCTTGCTTATGCAGTAGCAACAGCTGTGGCTGAAGCTGGCACACAGAACAATACTTGTTACAACTACAGTTTTTACAAAACGATCTTTTGTAGTTGTTAGGATAGTTGAAACAATAGATAGGGTATTAAAAAGTTGAAAAATCACGCTATGCATAAACTGTAGCATTTGTTCATGTAGTTTTTCAGCTTAAAAGGTTAATTCTTTTTGAATAATTTTACAGTATGTAACGGAATACACACACTGCGCATATACATTAGAACTACAGTGACAACATCACTTATTGGATACTTACCATCCTGTGAGAGAAACTAGAGAGTTTTAGATAAGAGGCATAAAAGCTGTGAGTAGCTTATTAACCACCTTCCTGTGTTGCACCTTGTGTATGTCAGCAACCTGAAAAACAGTAAGAGGACACTTGTAGTCATGTTTTTTCTTCAAAATATTCCTCTTTTCTTGTGAATGATTAATATTTTGAATAAAGATTACTCTGAAGTTTAATATATGTAAAATATACAGCTTTTTGATGCTTCTGTTAAACAACTATTGTAGACAATTTAGAAAGGTAAATAGGCGGCCAAGTTTAGAAGATTTGAATGAGGAGTCAATCATGACACAGTAATATGTGACAAATATCTGTTTTACTTTCCAAAGGCAACCACTGTTGGAATTAAAACAAACCCTCATTTACCAAGTATGTTTGCAACTATTATCAACAGTCTAAGGAGCCATCTAGTTTATTTCTTTCTTTTTTTTTTAATTTGTTCATTATTTTTTCTTGTGTTATGGAGTTAGCTGCTTGTAGGAAATGTTCCTTGTAGGGGATTAGTCCCTAAATGTGCATACATGAGTGCATATACATACTTTTATTAAAAAATGAATCCTGCTTCCTATTCCTGCACACCAGCTGCCTTGACAGTGTCTAGGAGGGAGATTTTCTTTTACCAGTAGACAAGTCCCTCTCCTCTGTTGATCTGTCAGCTTCATCTGGCCACTCTTACCTTACAAAAACTTACGCTTTTGTATCTGAAGTATCTGCTGAGTAATTTTTTTTGAGACCAGAAAATGTAGGAACGAGAGTAATGAAATGGAACATGGAGAAGCAGGAAAGAGCAAAAGCGTGAACATTGCTCTTCGAATGAACAATAGGACAGTATTGATGATACTGCCCGCTAACATTTGGCTTGAGTTTGTTAGTAAATCCTACCTGAGCCACCCTTTTCAGCATATGCCCTCTGTTATCTATAGGAGAGATGCACAGTAATAGCTGTGTAAAATAAGTTAGAAGGAATGATACTGCTGAATCACTCATTTGCAAGAGAGGGCAGGAATTGGTGGTTAGAAACTTCATTTTTAAGTATATGGGAGCTTAAAAACTAATAATGTTTAGTACATAGTATGTCCATCAACCTCATAATCCACTTGTGCTTGCTGCTCCCTAACGTCAAAAGCTTGTAGGCTATAGGCGTTCAGAAGGAGAATGGGAATATACAAAGGATGGGGGGGAAATGGGGATTAAATCAAGTATGTATAGCTTTGTGCATTCAAAAGCATCTGAAAAAGGTGTAGATCATACATCTGTAATGTAAATTCATACTCTCTCTCCTACCGGTAACTGTTAATTTCTCTTCATGTGAGCTTCAGTTTCTATTTTGTGGAAGGATGATTTGATAGGCATTGCTGCAGACATGGATTTTGAGGGTAAGGAAGCATCATGAAAGTAGAGAAAAGAATGGTCACCTTTGATGATGAGTCAGCAGAAGCTGGAGCTTTAACATTCTTTGGACAGCTATGTATTGGAATGCAAAAATGACTAACCAGTGTTAAACATGCAGCACTTTGGTAGTTTCAGTAAAACTGTTGAGTTTCGTGGTCTCCAGAACAGAGAGGGCAACCCTTGTGGGCGGCAGAGAACCTGAGCCACCTTCATCCAGCATATGCTTGATTTTTGGGGTGATAAAGACTTTTTGAGGAAGGTGTCCCATGTCCAGGTGAAGGTGGCAGAGGGGTGCTACAGTGCCATGTCTCCAGAACTCCTTCTTTATAAGCTTATAGTCAGCTTGTTTCTGAGCAAGGAAAAGACGTGAAGGTGCTGCTTGGGTTAGGGGACCAATGGAGATGGGAAGCAAATATTTGTGAGCTGTAAATAAAGATAGGAGCAATAATGGATACCTGGGCAAGCGTAGGGTGTTGCTTCCTTGGATATATCACTTCAGTCATTTGACAGGTTGGTGAGTTTCTCAGCCAGATACTGCCCTCTTCTTTTATAATTCGTGATGGATAGAGTTGAAGACAATTGCTCGTGTGAAAGATCTCCCATCTGTATCACAAAGGATATTTATGGGGAAACTAGTTACCGAGGTATTCCCTATTTCTGTTGTAATTTGGATTTCTGTTACTGGGCTAATGACAAAAGTAGAGCTGGCTTACAATTCTATTTGTACTACAAAATGAACATTGTTGTACTAGGAATATTAACATAGCTGTATTTGTATTCTAGGCAACATCAAACTGACTAAATTTATGGATTGTCAGTATAAGATGAATTTGTGTTTACAAAGTTTTATTGTAAGTGAGAATCAAAAGCTTTTTTGTTTATGAGAACTAATAGCGGTCTGTCTTATTAGCCTTCTCTCGTTTTAGAAAATAAATTCTTCATGTTGTTTCATTTCTTTCTCAATTTTGTTATACCTTCAGTATGTTTTTTCTTTAATTCTAGTCTAAAAGAGATACAGAAGTATTTGGTGGAGTTCTAGGAAACCAATTTTGTTACTACAGTAGGAGGTCATAAGAGAAAAATGTTGTGTTTAGATAGTACTATCATTTTGATAGTATCTGGTGTTCCTCCCTTCTGCGATAAATTAAAAGCTGACTACCTCAAGAGTTCTGATAGTATTTCCAGCAGTGCAAGAGACCATTTTAAGCAAAAGAGCAATGAGAGAATCCATTAATCCCAGGGATATTTGAAGTCTGGAGAACTCTTTCATATTAAATTTGAGATAAAGCCTTCAGTACTATCTTGGTTTTGGAAACTGTTTGAAAACTGTTGTTGGATGGGTAAATAATGGTTGAAATTGAAGCTGCTCACAATACCATATTTATTGTTGAATTAATTTAACTGAAGCAGTCACTGTTTGTTCAGTTAGATCCTAAACATAATCCTATGCACAAATTACAGCTTTAAGAGTAAGCATTCTCTTCTAAAGGGTGTATGTTTTGGTTTGGGTTGTTTTTGGTTTTTTTTTACATCTTTCGTAACTGTGTAGATCTCTCTAGAGAAATAAATATATTCATCTGCAGTTTTGAGTTTTATATCAAGATTCTTGTTTTTATTCATAAAAATAAAATTGCAGCTGTTGAAAATGGCTGCAGTTCTGACCCTTTTTTTGTATAAGATTATTACTTTGGGAAAATTTAGTAGTTACAGTTATGTCATTTAAAAACAGTACTTGAGGATGACCTTTCATTTGTAGGCATTTTTATTGTAATTGAGCTATTATTTTATACATCTTTTAATGAGTCTCTCTTGAAGAGTTTCTTTTCTATTTCAGTGTTTTTCATATGTTATACATAATGTCTTGAATATATAATTTTCTATGACAACTGAAAATACCTTTTTCAATTTTCACGTTATTTTAGAACTATACCACTTTAGAAGCCACATGCCCTACATTAATTGTTCATGAGAAGGCAGACATGATTAGAAGTTATTGTAGATGATCGGTGTAATTGTTTATAGTCTTCTGCTGAAGTGTAGCAAATAATGTTTTCCACATGAATGTATAGCCAGGTAGAGATAAGTTAATGAGTTGTAACTCCCCTGTGTAGCATTGAAAACAGGAAAAAAAGCAGCTCTAAGACATAGGAAGCCATAAGAAGTAGCATTGTGGGTGAGAGCACAAGTCCTGCTCTTCTAGTAACAGCTGCTTAATGAAAGACTATTTTAAAACAACAACAAGCAAACAAACAACCCCCACAAACAAACAAAAACTCCAACACAACCTAATTCTGTCTTCTTCCATCACCTGCCATCAGTGGTTTTTATATTGGTTTTTTTTTTTTCATTTAAGCATTTTCTGATCTGGATGAGCTTGGAACGTAATTCAGGACTTAGCACTGTAGTTCGAACTGAAGGGGATCACAGAATCATAGGGTTGGAAGGGACCTCTGGAGATCATCTAGTCCAACTCCCCTGCCAGAAAAGGGTCACCTTAGAGCAGGTTGCACAGGAACGCGTCCAGGTGGGTTTTGAATGTCTCCAGAGATGGAGACGCCACCACCTCTCTGGGCAGCCTGTTCCAGTGCTCTGCCACCCTCAAAGTAATGAAGTTCCTCCTCATGTTTAGGTGGAACTTCCTATGCTCAAGTTTGTGCCCATTACCTCTTGTCCTGTCGCTGGGCACCACTGAAAAGAGGCTGGCCCCATCCTCCTGACACCCACCCTTTCAGTATTTATAAGTGTTGATAAGGTCCCCCCTCAGTCATCTTTTTTCCAGACTGAAGAGACCCAAATCCTTCAGCCTTTCTTCATAAGAGAGGTGTTCCAGTCCCCTAAGCATCTTGGTAGCCCTTTGCTGCACCCTCTCCAGCAGTTCCCTGTCCTTCTTGACCCAGGGAGCCCAGAACTGGACACAGCACTCCAGGTGTGGCCTCACCAAGGCAGAGTAGAGGGGGAGGATGACCTCCCTCCACCTGCTGGCCACACTCTTCTTGATGCATCCCAGGATGCCATTGGCCTTCTTGGCCACAAGGGCACGTTGCTGGCTCATGGTCATCCTGTTGTCCACCAGGACTCCCAGGTCTCTTTCCACTGAGCTGCTCTCCAGCAGGTCAGCCCCCAACCTGTACTGGTGCATGGGGTTGTTCCTCCCCAGGTGCAGGACCCTACACTTGCCCTTGTTGAATTTCATAAGGTTCCTCTTTGCCCAACTCTCCAGCCTGTCTAGGTCTCTCTGTATGGCGGCACAGCCTTCCGGTGTGTCAGCCACCCCCCCCAGCTTTGTGTCATCAGCAGACTTGCTGAGGGTGCACTCTATCCCCTCATCCAGGTCATTGATGAATATATTGAAGAGGACTGGACCCAGTACTGACCCCTGGAGAACACCACTCATCACTGACCTCCAACTAGACTCTATGCCCCTAATCACGACCGTCTGAGCTCTATCTTTCAACCAGTTTTCTATCCACCCTACTGCCCATTCACCTAACCCACTCTTCCTAAGCTTCCCTATGAGGATGCTGTGGGAGACCGTGTTGAACGCCTTGCTTGAGTCAAGGTAGACCACATCTACTACTCTGCCCTCATCTATCCATCCAGTCATGCCATCATAGAAGGCTATCAGATTAGTCAGACATGATTTCCCCTTGGTGAATCCACATTGAGTACTTCTGATAGCTTTCTTTTCCTCCACATGCCTTGAGATGACGCCCAGAACGAGCTGTTCCATCATCTTTCCAGGGATGAAGGTGAGGCTGACGGGCCTGTAGTTCCCTGGGTCCTTCTTCTTGTCCTTTTCGAAGACTGGAGTGACGCTGGCTTTCCTCCAGTCCTCAGGCACCTCACCTGTTCTCCAGGACCTTTCAAAGATGATGGAGAGCAGCCTGGCAATGACTTCCACCAGCTCCCTCAGCACTCTCGGGTGCATCCCATCAGGGCCCACGGACTTGTGAATATCTGATTGACCTAATTGATCTCTCACTTGATCCTCCTCAACCAAGGGGAAGTCTTCCTCTTTCCCTGTTACTTTCTCCAAAGTCTGTGACTCCTGAGGGCTGAGCCGAGCAGTAAAGGCTGAAGCAAAGAAGGCATTCAGTAACTCTGCCTTCTCCGCGTCCTCCATCACCATGGCACCTGTCTCATTCATCAGCAGGCCCACAACTTCTCTAGTTTTCCTTTTGCCTCCAATATACTTGAAGAAGCCCTTCCTGTTGAGTTTGACATCCCTTGCCAGGTTTAATTCCAGGGAGGCCTTGGCTTTCCTCGTTTCATCCCTGCACATTCTGGCAGTATTCTTGTAATCTTCCCAAGTGGTCAGTCCATTCTTCCACTTGCTGTAAACTTCCTTCTTCCACTTGAGCTTCTTCAGAAGCTCCCTGCTCAAACATGCAGGTCTCCTGCATCCCCTGGCCAATTTCTTGCTCTTAGGTATGCACCGATCCTGAGCTTGGAGAAAGCGGTCTTTGAATACCAAACAGCTATCTTGAGCCCCCTGCCTTTCAGAGCCTTAGCCCACGGGATCTCTCCAAGCAGTTTCTTGAAGAGGTCAAAGTTAGCCCTCCTGAAGTCCAAGGTTGTGATTTTACTTCATGTTGATTTGTGAGTGCTGCCCACAATCTTGAACTCTCACTTTTCATGATCGCTACAGACAAGGGTGCCCCCAACCTTAATGTCCTCCTCTAGTCCCTTTGTGTTTGTCAGTACTAAGTCCAGGAGTGCTCCTCTCCTTGTTGGCTCCTGCACCACCTGTGTCAAAAAGTTGTCATCAGTACACTGGAGGAACCTCCTGGACTGGGCATGCCTGGCTGTGTGGTCTTCCCAGCAGATATCAGGGTGATTGAAGTCCCCCATGAGAACCAAGGCCTGCGATTGCGAGGCTACCTTCAGCTGTCTGTAGAAAGCCTCATCAGCTTCCCCATCCTGATCAGGTGGCCTGGAATAAACACCCACAACTGTGTCCTTCATATTCGCCTGCCCCTTAATCCTTACCCGTAAGCTTTCAACCCTCTCTTCATCCGCCTCCAGTGAGAGCTTGATGCATTCCAGTGGCTCTCTCACATAAAGAGCAACTCCACCACCACCCTTTGCTGGCCCATCTTTCCTGAAAAGGACATAGCCATCCATGACAGCATTCCAGTCACGTGAGCTGTCCCACCACATCTCGGTAGTTGCAATGAGATTGTGGCCCTGCAACCGCATACAGATCTCCAGCTCTTCCTGCTTATTCCCCATGCTGCGTGCCTTGGTGTATGAGCATTTCAGAGAGAGAGTCTTGTGTGTAGTATTCACCCTGAGATGTGGTAGGCCTTCTGGCTCTCTGAAATACTGGCACGCTCCCCAACAAGTGCTGAGCAACTACGCGCAGGCGCCTCACCAGCAAGCCCAGTACCATCCCCACCCCACTTTGAATCTAGTTTAAAGCCTTTTCAATGAGCCCTGATAACTCTTGTCCTAGAACCCTTTTCCCCCTGCAAGATAAACTATTCCTGCCTGTTACCAGCAGGCCTGGTGTTCTGTAAATCAGGCCATGGTCAAAGAAACCAAAGTCCTGCCGGACTTCCCAATATTTATGTGCAGCACGGTTTCCTTCATTCCCCTTCCAATGATTTTGAGTCATAAAATTCATCCTGTATACTTTTTTTTTTCCTTACCCTTTCATTCTTCTTTAGCTTATTTTATGCAGTTAAAAATTCCAGGCCTGTATAGCGTTTAGATGTATTTGAAAGCTAGAAGTAGGTCAGGGGTTTCTCTTGTCACAGAACAAGTTTACTGCGATCTCGGAGATGTGTTAAACTTGCACGTGTAAAAATCTTTCCTTAAGACAACTACACACAAGCAGGTCCACTAAACCACTTTTGTAGTCGAGACAATAGACACTAGATGGTCTTTAAGGTCCCTTCCAACCGGAACCACAATAAAGCCTTTCCAGGGCTTATCATCCTATACTTGTCATCATCCTAAAGTAGATGTCTAAAATAAACTGGATTAAACATGTGATTTCAGTCTGAGCATGGAGCTCGTAATGTCCTAGCTCAAATGCAAGTACTGCTGATGTCAAAAGCTGGATGAGATGAATCCCACTCTCAGTATCGCACAGTTACAACCCGAATGCTTCACTGTGTTCAAATTGTTTGGAATTTCCTACTTTCTTTCTTATGAGCCTTCTTCCTTCTGTGTACAAAATTTGGAACTGATGAATGCAAAAAATGTTGTGTGGTCTGGGGAGAGCTTTTTCGCTTTTTTCCCCCCCAGTGTTCAGAGTCTTATTTGCCCTTGATTTAGAATTGTCCGGACGTTAGGAGTATAGCCATGTTGCAGAGGTTTGAGAAAGAATGCAATTCAGAAAGAAAAGATCCTCCTGTTTGGAACTCTATAAAGAGAAATGTGAACTCTCAGATAGTTGCACCTGCCCTCTGTTTTGTGAGGTTCTATACCACGTGGTCATTTTTCAAGTTAGGTTCACAATACTGAGTTGGCTGTTATCTTAATGTGTCTACAACTCTGTGGACGCCTGAAATCATGCATGATGAGCTATTATATTGGCTGCATTTCAGGATGCAAGTGTCAGCTTTTATCTTCTAGTTCATCGCTCGCACTAGCAGATACATTTACTCAATGTTATATAATTAAAAAATAATTTTTATGTTAGGAAATTATTCTTAATGGTCTGGTAGTATTGAGCTCCCCTCCTACAGTAAACTTTTTATTTCCTTTTCAAGACTGGTGTGTTAGAGGAGCACTTACGAATGCATCTTCAGTGCTGTTTGACTTTGTGTAGTTTTTGGGATTTGAACCTATCTGTTGTCACCATACTCTGGGATTATTACAGCAAGAACCTGGTAAGTAGATGAATACATAAAAATGTAGAGTTGCATGTGTATGGTCCTTGATTTTTAGCAATTGATTCTGATTCTCCTCTAGCCAAGCCTGATTGCTACATGTTTGTAAAACTGACTAATCAATGACAGTTTGCTATATTTATTTATTTGTATTTATTTAAGAAATTATGTTTAAAAATGTCATGTCACGATAGAACAAATTATAATAAATTTTTACTCTTATTTTTCATCAGGACTACTGATTTTAAGATCTTGTAAAAACACTTTGCACATAGTTACAATACACTTATTTTTTGATTTGTGGTAGGAACACGTCCTTTTGTTTGTGTGAAGGATAGCATCTTAATGCCTTTGGAATATTAACATTTATTGTTACTTATCTTTTCTTTTAGAACAGTTGCTTTACCATTCCTTGGCTTGGTCTGAAGGGTCTGGCAAACGTTAGTAAAACTTCTTTGTCGATGCTTGAGTTGGTGAAAAGTTGCTGTTGTGAACAGGAGATCCCCGCCCTGTACAACTCCAGCAACAGTTACTTCATTTTTCTCAGCATTTTGGCACAGATGATGAAAGAAGAGGCAGAGAACAGTGGCGTGCATCCTTGGAAACAAATTAAAGGACGGTATGGCCGCTATTTAGTTTGTCTCACTTTCTAAGAGGTCTAGTCAGCCTGTCTGTGTGCCTGTCCAGCCACGTACCAAAGCAAGCGGGGGGTGCTGTGCTCATGAGAAAGCAAAGGGGATGAGGCATCCAGGGTGTTTTATAATTTGAAGATGACAGTTGTTCCCTGAAGTTTCTCTTGCCAGCTGAGGCTGTGATGGGGTCCAAGAGCTGGGTCCAAGAATCACCTTGGCAATCATAGCTTGTGATGATTTACTTCATCCCACAGGCCAGGAATTTGGTACACTGGAAACCTATGCAGTAGTACAACCCTATCGCCAGACAGACAATGAAATTAAAGGACAGAAATTCTGTTTGAGCTGTATGTAAGCCATGTGTTGTCTAAGAATACGCAGACTGGCTCTTGCTAGGCCTGCAGTTTCATTTATATTGCCGTTCTCTTTTTCATGGTTTCCAAAATTTCTCACAATGTTTTCTTTTTTGTGAGGGATTTAATTTTTCATTTAATTTTGAAACATACTAATTAAGAGGTACGGTCAGTCATGATATAAAAATCCATAAAGTGTATATAGTCTAAATCAAAATCCTGATATTTTATATGCTTTATTAATCCTTAAAAATTTTATTATAGTAATGAAATTACGCTGATCTGTTAGAGGTGCTAACGTTTGAAAAATTTTTTCATTGGATGTAAAAGACAGAATTAGTTTTGTTTTGTGCTTTTTGTTTTGATTTTTAAAATATTTTAGTAAGTATTAATAAAATTATTAAAATTTTATTAAGCATTAATGAAATCCTTTTGTATAATATATTCATATATTTAAAATGAACATGTAAAATATAAAAATATATTAAAGTATATTAAATATATTTTAAAATATATTAAAAATGAACATGTGCGTGCACATCTTACAAAGCTATGTGGTATGTTCCGTCCAAGAAAGAAGGGTTATCCTGGGTATCAGAAAGGGAAAAATGTATCTAATGTCTGCGTACATTTTATGAGTTGTTACAGGCAGAAAAGTTTGAGTTTAAAAATTGCTACAACTACATAGAAACAAATATGTTGTTGGATGCTGAATCAGTGTCTTGCTTTAGTTAGTAATTCTGATTAGCCTGCTCTGTTTTTACTGAAAACAAATCATACTTACATTTTTGTGCTATTATAGCTTGTTACTTTCCCTAATTTAAGAGGGGGAATAATAATACACAACACACAGTATGTCGCTCTGCTCAACCGGTATTCATCGTTTCTACCTCGAATAAATCAATTACACAAGTAGCAAAATTTAACAGCCTACAGCTATGATTTTGGGATGAACTCTGTTTTCAGCAGCTAACCAACCATTAATTGATGCATGAAGAACGTAAATGCCTGTCAGTAGTAATTTACTACTAAACAACATTAATTGGATTTGCTGTATTTTTTGGTGGCTAGATTTGATAACCTCAGCACCATTTTCAACTATTTTTCCAGGTGACAGGATAGGAAAACAGCATTTATGGATGTTTACCTACTGTTTGTGGAACTTACTTAATATTGAAGGTGAAGGGTATACCCAAGGTTTTAAACACAGGAATCAAAAAGTTAAGCAAGCTATTTTCATCTTATTCCTCTCTCGTAGGAATGGTGACGTTTATTTAAAAGTCCAGATCTGAGAAAAGGTTACAGAAAAGGCATCTATGTAAAAGCTTTCTGCTTTTTCTCGACCACTTTAAAGTTGCAAAGTAGGAGCGCTTCTCCCATCCGCCACGTATGACTTGAGCACCGTCATATCAGCAATACAACTTAAAGTTTCTTAACATCATCCTGCTGGAGAGACATTTCTCTCACAAATGCCTTAGTTTCCCTGTTTTCTCCCAAACCTGTAGTTCACAGTCCATACAGTAGGTGTGCAATACAGGTCGGTACAGACTTTGGGGTAGCACTGTGGAGAAAAGGAGCTTTCCGTCAGAAATCTTCCTCTCCCTTTTACTGAGTGATGGTTATGTAGGTGAGCCTTTGATGGCAGCAGCTGTGGGAGTATCACATAAGAACCGGCATCACTAGTTAAAGGAAGGAGGGTCCCTGGTCATTTTTTGGCATTTTCTTTATGCCATCTGGAAACAATGGAGTTTTAGGAAAGAAGTTGCACGGAGATTGTTTGCTGTTGCTGAGAGATGCCACTTAATAACAAATTACTTCCTTTCCTAGTAGCCCTCAGGGACTAAGTTTGATTGATGTGAAGGCGGACATCCATCACACACAAAGTCGAGAGAGTCTGCTCTGAACGTTGTGCTCGACTTTGTACTAGAGGCTGGATAAGGGAGAAGGGTTAGGCTGTACCTGGGGTTGAAAACTCCTCACTTGGTCCTTGTATTGGGAGTGGAAAATGAAATGGTGTGTTTGTTCCAGTAGCTGAAAGAGTAGGAGAGAGGAGGGAAAAGAGGATATTTAAAATGTCTGGGTTATTGGAAGAAAGTAAATGTAAACTAAAAGCATGAAAATACAATTTTATTGTATCAAGCAGATAGAAAATTGCGTACTTTAAGAAACTTTCTTGGGTTTTTTTTGTTTTGTTTTTTTTTTTTTAATGTAGAATTTATTCCAAGTTCCATCGGAGAAGAATGCAGGAGCTGACGGAAGTGGGGCTGCAGAACTTTTTTAATCTGTTCCTCATGCTAGCAATTGTTGCGGAGACAGAAGATATAGTGAGTCGAGTGTTGGATCTTTTGGATTTCCTGACTCCATCTGCCATTACCGTGTCTCAGAGAGCTCTCATCTGGAGAGGTCATTTTGCTTTCCTTTTGATTTATGTTGAGAAGAACATGGACATTAGTGTCCTAGCTGAGAAACTCTCAAATGCTTTCCGTGAGAAGGCAAAGGAGTTTTTAGTAACCAAAAATGACTACACACAGAAACAAAATCTCTGGACTCTACTTTCAACCTACGTCGATGGTGTCCAAGAAGTGTTTGAGACCAGCTGCTACTTGAGCCTTTCTGAGGAAAAGTTGTTAAATGATGGCTTTACTATGCTGCTGCCTGCTTGTCGAGGAGCTGAACTGAGTATGGTCCTAAATTTTCTTCAGGTTGTTCTAGCCAGACTTCGGTAAGTTATTTAGTTAAACTGTGGATATAGACTGGCATGTTGGTTTTGTGTTTAGGGTTAAACTGTAGTTCATATTAATTTCTTACTGAAATAGAGTAAAAGGAAAGAGAAATCTCTGGAGGACTGTGAATGACATGTTAAATTTCAAAATCCACCAATACCTCACTGCATTTAAAATCTTAGAAATGTTTCCTTATTGTTTCAAGACATGAGGTTTGACATCCCTGATATTTTGTTATGAATTAGTGGCTCTATAGAAAGTCATCCAGCTGCTACTATTTCAGACAATACCATCTTTTGGCATCCTGTTTTGGGAATTGCAAAATTATTACCTGTACTAAGTTACTTAAATTAGAGGGTTTTGGTGTTTGGTGTGGTTTTTTTCTTTATTTTCTTCAGTGAATCTATTCTATTTTTCAGACTCTTCATTCTATTTTTTTTCTCTTTCACCAAGGTTGCCATCAAATACAACAGTTATGGGGATTTGAATACTTGTCTGGGGTTCGACAGGAAAGAAGGAAATCATATTTTACCACTTTCAAGCAGTTTTGCTTTGATGTACTAGTTCAGTTTGCAACATCCACAGTGCCCTTCAATAAGCATATTTATGTCTACTGATGCTTTTCAGAGATAGTCCTCCAGTTTGAAGCCCAAACTGCTTTTTTTTTTTTTATAAGATATTAAGAGGCAGCTATTGATCTGCCATTACTTCAAATGTGCAAGACTGAAATATGTGGAAAGAGCTGTGGAAGGGTGCATAATAGGAATAGTGAAGCCCATATGCAAGATCTCTCTTTAACTAGGTTCTTTGTTATTGTCTAGTAGTTTGACTGCAGCTGTCAATAGCATATACATCCAAAGACAACTGTTTTTCAGGCAGTCTTTTGAAAAAAGATGAAGCACGAAACTAAGTTTAGTTGATTTATTATTTATTATTTCGGTTCAACTGAATGTATTTACTGGAATAAATTGGAGACTTCAAAAATACTTTGACGTTTTCTCCATTAGCTAATACACAGCATTTGCTGTGTTCTTTTTAAAGATGAAATAGGAAGAAATTTGAGACTGGTGAAAAAGTTGCCTATTTCATAACTTGGCATTATTTTGAAGCTTTCCAGAACTGGGGGTTATGTGGTTCTTTTGTAACGCAGAGAGGAGGGCGTAGAAGTTCATTACAGACTTCTCAGGTCATCACAGACAAGGTACAGGACAGTATTCGTAACTTTTCTTACAAAAAGCAGCTCGGCTGAAATATTTGAATTACCAACATGCTGAAATACTAATTGGTATGAGAGAGATTATTAGAGCCTTGTTTTTAATGGTTCTTTATTTCAACCCCCGTGTTTATACGTGTGGTTACTGTTACCTGCCTATTTATCCGCTCTACAGAGAAGGCTTAATTCCTTAAAGTTCATAAAACGCTTTGATCTTCAGGTTGTATGTAACAGGAAAATGTTACTCGTTCTCTCCCACTTTGACAGACTCACTGAAAAAAAAGTCCTCTATGGCCATGTAAGTAAAACAACAGTAAAAACAGTTTCTTCATTGAGAAGATTTGGATGACTTTGTGCCAACCATATGTTAAACCGTTATGGGTTTAACCAGACTGATTAGGCCTGGTCTGTCTGCAAACTCAGAAAAGGATGAAATGGTTCAATGCCGTTCTGCCTCCTGTTTTTAAAATCCAGGCAGATATAGGATAGTAGGCCTTTCATAAATGTAGTTTTTCTGTACACTGCACTCTAATAATTTTATAACTGCATGACAGGGAATTTACAGGTAGGGAGGAAGTGAGATCACTGATTAAAGAGAAAAGCGGCTCCCTCTAGGCTGTTAGGAAATAATAACTTCATGTGCCACTTTCTGCTAACCCCAGATGATGGCTCACAGGAGCATTCTTTATTGCTGATTAAGTAGCATTATGAAAATACTGACTTGGTTACGTTAACTAAATGCCTCAGTATTTAAAGCTTAAAATGTCAAATAGTTTTAGCAGTCCCCTTTAATATATCTTGTTGGATTGCTAAAATCGCATACCAGGCTTCCCAGTTGATTTTATTTAAGGATACTGTAAAAATGGCAATCTTTCATTTGCAGAGTGAGGTGTAGCCAAAAGCTCTTCCTTAATTATAGCTATTCATGCTGCTATGGTTAAGGGTCTGTCAGCATTTCCATTATAAACCTTTATTTTCAAGGGTTTGTAACATAGCAGTGAAAACTTGCTCTGGGCTAAAACTTGGCATGCAAGGTTTTGAAAGTGCGCTTGTTTTCTTCCTTTCTTTTTTCTTAAAAGGCATCTGAAAAGAGACTCCCACCTTCACCATTTTTACACTACTGTGTTTTAAAGTAACCCTTCCCAGGTTTTTATTGTATTTTTCTTGTCTGCTAGAAAAGTACTGGTGGCTTTTGATTGTTGTATTTACCTATGCTTAGACTATTTTAAATAAGCGTTTTTAAACCACTTTTTTTATTGTTATCATTAAGGTTATTTTGGTGTCAATATATTTAAATAGAACTATGACTTGGCAGGAGAACTCATTTTTTGGTGTGTAGTGAGTGGATAATTGGAAACAAGATGCTACTTGCTGGCACTTCCAAGTATTTGATCTTCATAGTGAGATTTGGTATGAAGTGAAAATTGTATTTTAATACAGTCTCCTTTTTAAAAACATATGTAAAATAAACAGTAAACAATCAAGAAACTACCCAAAATAAAAATGCAAAGTGCTTCCTTCCTGTGTTTACTTGGAGCATTCAGCTTCTAGCTCAGACATAAGTTTTTCCTTTATTTTTTGTTTCTATTTTTAAGCAGTGGTTTAGAATCCTGATTATTATTATTTTTTTCATTATTCTTAATGGTGATGCAGGATGCTTCTTTCTTCTTAAAGGTAAATGCAGGATGCTTGCCCATGTGTGTTTTCATTTGGTCCAAATCTCTAGCACTACCTGTCATCTGAGTGCCTCGTGACACAAAAAGAAACCCTAGGTTAATAAAAATACAGGCATTTAATGTATTTGACAGAACTTGCTGTAAAAATTGACAGAGAAATCTGCTGAGTGCCTGGAAACAGTAGGTTCTGGCATTGCAGTGTGTTATTCTTAAAAGAAGTGCTTGAAACGTTTAAAAATGTCTTTTATTGTAATCAGGTATTGCTCTGACATGAGCTTTCTCTCATTATCATCATCCTGGCATTTGGGTTTTGTAGTGTATTAGCACTGAGTTACAGGATTATAAAATGCACTTACATGCCTGGGTGTAAAATCACTGCTGTACTCCAGACACCTGTGCCTAGTTTCAGGGAGACTTGCTACTGATTCCCATAGGAGAAATGAGAAGTACCACAAACCTAATAACAAAAAAAATGGTAATTTTATTTTGAAAACAGTTCTTGCATATTTATGCCAGTTCGTACTGTTCTTCCAGTGTTGAAAGACTTGAAAAGTTATTGAAAATTTCAGTGTGTAAATTTCATAAGATCTACAGAAATACTAATCAGGTAAACCTGCCTCTAATTAAAAGTTACATTAATAATTGGGCCGCAGATAACAGCAGAACTGGATGTTTCTATCTGTTAGAGTGTGTCTAGCCTCGAGGTTGTGAGAGAAATCACGATAGGGATGGATTATCCAGTATATCTTTGCTATGGAAATGTATAGTCGTTTGTAATTTTTTTTGCGTTATACTTGCCATCAAAACAGCCTGTGGGAAGCTTTCTGAGACCAACAGAAGCCTCTCTCCCCCTCTCTGTTACCGTGTAAGTCAGCAGATAAGCTCAGGAGGAGAATAGAAAGGTCCTCCCCCCTCCCTCCTTCTTTTCTTCACCCTCAGGGGTTTTAGTGTTCGTCTTTGTAAAATGTATTTTCTGATGTTGAACTTCTGAAAACTGTATCCAGAAGAGTTTGGAAAAGCGTGAGTCTTCTCTTACCCATCCCATCCTGTGAGTATATTTAGAGCTACTGGCTGTGATGTCCTGATAAGCACAGGGGGCAATTCTGTGACTATACCACTGAACTGAGAGTCGGAAGATCTTAGTTTGGCACTAAGATCTCCCAGACTTAATGAACGACCATTAGAAAGTCATTAAAAGTTGCTATGAATGTTGTTTGTCTGTGTGGAAAAAGGAGTAAGTCCTTCCTTTTTGACTTAATGACATAGATCTTACATGTTGGGGAGCAAGCATGCCTTGCTGTGCTAACATGATCTAGGGTTTGGTTTTTTTTAAGTTCAGTTATTCCATTAATAAATCTGATATTTGAATGAGCGTAAATAAAATCTAGTCTCTAAATGCTTTAGAGCATGGGAAGCAAGCACTGCTTTAGAATATAACAGCATTTTGAGGGGTTCACTGTGTCCAAATCCTTAAAAGTAGTCTGTTACAATATTCTGTGTATATTGGATGTGTTCTTAGCTACAGTTGTTGCCTTAAGGTGTGTCTCTGGTAATTAAAACTGAATTTCTTTTCTCTTCTTACTACTTTATGTGAGACTTGAGATTTTTTTTTTTTTCAGGATATTTTCTTTGGTATAAAATAATGGGGTTTATACCTTTGTCCCTTATTTTCTGATACTCAAAGACGACTAGTTAGAACTGATGTGTTTTGATTGTGTGTCCTCCGCTCAGAGAGTATTACTATACAAAGGAATGAAATGAGATAGTGTGCTCTGGAGCTGTGTACCTAATACTTTGCTTATAGAAAGTTCCTGTGTATGTCTAGCACTGGTTCAGGTTTGCAAGAATACTCGCTTCCACTTCTCACTGTCTTTGTTTCTCAAATCAGTAGGCAGCCACGTGAGAGCTGAATAATTGATTAAAATCAATTTCATATTGATATTTAAAATGTAATAGAGAGCATCTGCCTTAGAAGGAGAGCAGCAAAGCTGGTGACAGGGCTGGAAGGAATGTCCTGTGAGGAGCCGCTGAGGACTTTAGGCTTGTCTAGTTTGGAGCAAAGGAGATTGAGGGACAACCTCATTGCTCTCTACAGCTTCCTGAGGAGTGGAAGTGGAGAGGGAGGTGCTGAGCTCTTCTCACTGGTATCCAGTGATAGGACGCATGGGAATGGTTCAAAGCTGCACCAGGGGAGGTTTAGACTGGACATTAGGAGGCATTTCTTTACTGAGAGCGTGGTCAAACACTGGAACAGGCTTCCTAGAGAGATGGTCAATGCCCCAAGCCTGTCAGCATTTAAAAGGCATTTGGACAATGCCCTTAATGGTTTGCTTTAGGTTTTGGTCGGCCCTGAATTGGTCAGGCAGTTTCCCTTCCAACTGAAAAATTCTATTCTATTCTAGAATCACTTTAAGAACAACCTGAAACAAAAAAAAAAAGCTGTCAAAGGACCTTGTGATTGTTGATGCCAAAACAAAGCCAATCTTGGTAGACAACTGGAGCTAAAGAAACTCAAATCTAGTACTCGGACATCAATCATGAGGATACAGAGCTCTGTCCCCTGTGCTATGGATTGAAACGCTTTTCTGTGTTTCATCCGTTGTATTCATTTTATCTCCTGAAAATTAATCCACATAAGCTTTCTGTGGCCTACCTGACAGCAGTACACGACTTAACTGTTGTGAAAAAGTAAATCCACCAAAAAAAGCAGGTGTACTGAGAACCTGCTGCTTGGGACCCTGCAGATATTTAGAGAAATACGTGCTCCGTGAAGGACATAAAGCACAGATTTGTTTTCTAATGGAAGTATCTCACTTTTGAAACTCTCTTCCTCAAATTAACTTTCCTCTCAGTTTTCTTTCTTTTATTCTTCACACGAGGTGTGAGAATGGCTTTTCATATGGAATATTTTTTTGTTGTGGGTGTTAAACAAAGAAATACTTTTGCCAATAAAACCGTTATATGCAAGTAGCCTTCTAATCTCTTAATTTTGATTGTTTCTTCGTTACCTTACAAGATATATATTTCTTCTCTCTTTAGGATATCTCTTGTCAGATTTAAGGCTTATTTAAAATGAAAAGAAAGCTGAAGCAATTTTCTTTATTCCATTTCAGTCTCCTAAGGCCTATTTCCCCCTGGTGAGCTCATAGCAACAGGGGGGTTTAAGGGAATTCAGCTTTCTGCAAATTAATGTCTCACATCATGAAAATTCAGGACTTTTTTTTTTCCTATATCTTGAAAAAGTAATACAGTGAGTGCGAGTATTATTTCTTGCCAGCGGGTGGAAGATGAATGATTTTGTCACAGTTTTACTGCTTGATGAGCAGTGTCCTGAGGGTCAGGCTTAAGTCTGTGTCACTATGCTGCTCATTACTCTTGAGCTAAATAAGGGCTGATTGGATCTAAATTGCCTAGCACATGGGCCGCAGATGAGCTCAGTGAGTAGGGGATGACCTGCTATTCAGGCTGGGAGTAACCCCGGTGTGCAAATGCTGCATTAGAACACCGTGGGAGAATGAGAGGCTACCGACCGCTGCCAGCAAAAGAAATCGAAATGTAAAAACTCTTTGATGCTGCAGTGTTAGAATTTGAAATGTAGGAAGTGACAGGTTGATGGTACTTATCAGCTTTGGCTGGATTAGAGAACAGTGTCATCTTGCTTATATAATGACAGAAGAATGAAGCTGGCTCCCAACTACTTTGTGGTGCAGAGCTGCTGCTGTCAGAGTCAATGCTGCCTCCTACTGACAGTCTGCGTGGAAGGATGGAGAAAGCGGATGGACAGCTGGCTCCGGAAGACGTTCTAGGGCTCTCTAGCATACCGAAGTGCACTCTCTGCCTCTGCCTATCTATTCCTGTATAGTTTTGGTCTCTCCTTTTAAGCAGCGAATTGCAAACCTGATTCATGAAAACAGCGAGTGTACGTTTTGGGACAAGAGCAAGTCACTGCTGTCTTCAAGAACGGTTAGACGAGTCGTCTACATGCACTGAACCTATACATGTGTGTCTCTGCTTCACACAAAGTATTTCCCTTAGTACTCTTCTTTCCATTGCTAGCCCCTGTGAAGGGATGCGATCTCTGGAGAGGAGAATTAATTTGTGCCTGAGTGCTTTAAAGAAAGTTGACCTTTAAAGAGGAGAAAAGAAATCTGAATGAACTCGAAGGAGAATCCTTATGCTAACTGAACACATGAATATACCTGTCTTGATGGAGGAAAAGGAAAAGCAAGCAAAGCACCTGCCAGGTGCTGAACACAACACAGGTTGTAGTTGTTTGTGCAGTTCCGAAAAATTCAGTTCAGTGGTTCAGTAGAACAAGCTTTTGGGTTTTGTTCCCCCCTGCCTCCATCACTGGTGCTTTGGAAACTCAGTAATAGCTACAGTGATGATAAATACCTACTTGCTTCATGTTTTCCAAATTTGTTTCACATTCTGTTACTGACAGCTATAAACTACCAGCATCAGCTTCTCTTACTCCTAACTTATGGGACTACCTCATCAGCAAAAGCAATTTTGTGCTCTTACGAAACTGATGACTAAATGAAGAGAAGGGATGAATCTAAATAGATTATGTGGTTTCTGTTCACTGTTTTCTATTTTTCTGTTTTCTGGGTATATACCATTTGATTCTTCTTCCCCTGGGATGCTTTTCCTTGTGATAAAATTTCTTCTGGGACATTAAACAACTTCCAGTTTACTTGTTTCTGGGTTTTGCAACAAAAAAGAAAGAGAAAAGAAAACAGCAGCCTTACAACTACAAAAAGTTTTACTGTAAAATGGTGTGAGTCTATGGGAATGAGAGAGAAGATTTTCATAAGGAACATAATTAGTGTTAGGCTTCAGTGTTACTTGTATCATCTTAGTATTATCAATGTTTAATGATATCACTTCAGATGACTAAAAGTGAGGAACTGTTTAGCACAACTAGTTGTAGTAGATCAAAATGAGTTACAGAGTTTGTCTGAGTTTATATATGGACAAAAGTTACAGGGTATTTCTCTGTGTTCAAATGGAAAGCAGAACCAGAATTTAAAATTTTGAAAAAAAAGATTATCAGCAAGAGGAAATAGTGAAGGCCAAGTACTGAAATTAGGAAGGAGAAATGCTAATACAACATACGGGATGCTTGGCATGGCGGCCGTACTGTCAAAGTGTGGGGAGGTGGTATGAACGGTGGCGGGAGAGAAACGAAGGGGATCGAACGGGGAAATGAAGGGGACGTCAGTTTACAAAACGCTTATAAATAAATTGAAGATTGGAGATAGTCACAGAAGTGAATGATAAGAGTAGGAAGTTTGTAGAAGTTTGACGGAACTGATTTGAGGTAGGAAAGGTTGAGAGGAGACATGCTAGAAGTTATCCAGTACTTAAAAAGACTTTGCAAAGAAGACAAGTTGCCTGTTGTTCTCTATGCCAGTGAAGAAGGAATTTGCTTAATTTGGGGCAGAAGTTTAGTGTGGTTATTTAGAGTAGGCTGCAAATGTCAAGACTCTGGCAGACTGCAAGAGAGAGTTGTGGAATTGGATTTCATTTTTTTACTTTTTAGACAATGCATTAGACAAACATTTGCTGGAGGGTAATCTTTGTAAGCTTACCAGACTGCTGAGATGAACTCCCTCAATGACTCTGGAGATGGTACCCAGCCCTTCACTGATGTTTCTGTGATTTGATATTAAGGACCACTGGATGTGGCTGGTGATTGATTAGTAAGGATGCTTCCTAAACAGGATTCGGTGCTTTTCCTTACAGAACAAAAACTCAGTGAAATCAGAAGGTAAAGAAACCGTACCTGAAACAGTAACCTGCCATAAAATTTAACTTTAGAAATCTGTCATTCATTTTGATTTTTAGTATCCACACTCTTTTTAAATTTCCCTTTTCTGATGGGAGGGAAGTTGAACCTGTTTAGTGGTTCTGTATCCTACTGGTTCTTGGATTTCTGGGGTAGAAGTGTAAGTGTGGCTCATACTGTGTGTGCAGCACAATGGCTCTGCTGAAGAGGGTGCTGGGTTTTCAGTGATTTTTGTGTTCAAGTCTGGAAATCCATCTAGAAAACTACTTTGAAAATGCTTTTTTAGACATTTTCTAAAGAAAGCTAATTGATACAGCGCATGTACGTGTGCATTGCCGTGTTTTATTTGGCTTGGAGCAAGTCCAAGTGCCATTAATTGCCAATGTCTAAATGCTCCAGCTTTCTTTCCAGTGGTACTAAGCCAGGGACAATGAAAATGTGCCTAATGTGAAATGAGCCTGAAATACTATGCCACCCTATCCTCCGTAAAAACAAAGTGGAAAGAGTAGAGCATACTCTGCAACATGTGCATCGTGCAGCATCTCATGTTCTTGTGGGGGTCCCTTCCTGATGTTGTTATTTGGAGTAACAAGAAGAGAAAGGTAAAAACAATTTGTGGTTTACTTAGTTCTCCCATAAGCTGAAGGTATTGTCTTATTCTCTCCTCTCTTTCTCAACCAGAAGGTCCTGTTTGTCTCTAATCGGGGTTAATTAAAGCCTTAGGGCAATGCTGAGACCCTGCCAATGGCTGGAAGGTACAGACATAATCAAGGCTTCAGCCCCTCACCGTAGGGAGCGGGGAGGTAACTGTGGGCTCGTCGCAGGCTCTGATAATACAGCTGTGCTAATTCTTTCTGAAAATACATGAGTGAACTTTTTTTTGTGTGTGTGTGTGTCACATAGTTCTGTTCATTTATTAATTTCTGGCTGTTATCAAAGAGCGGTGTGAAGTCTCTGGTTTAATGCGGGCGCTTGCGAATCCACGTTAAGGAACGGAAACCTTCTGGTTCTCTCCGTGGTAATGCAGGGACTACACAGGCAGCCACGGCAGCCATTATGCACACAGCAGGAGCGTTCGCTGCAGCCAGGGATGTGTGTCATCTTTTATTGAGGGGCAGGAGAAGGGAGGAACAGGCAAGTACATATGCGCTTGCCAGGACAATGAGGATTTCTTTTTTTTTTTTTTTTCTTTCTTTTACTGCTATTTTGCAGTCTTGTTTTCCTTACAAAAAGTCAACTGGGAGAATAAAAACAAATATTTCCATTGGCATTCTTTGTTTTTCTGGACAGGAATACATTGATTAGCTATTGGCGATGTGCATTTGAAAATACTTCCGTAAGTGTTCCAGGTATCAGCCTATAATATTTTAAAGCTGCTAAAGATTTGCTCCCAGGGAAGTCCTCCGATTCACACCACACCTGTATATTCAAGGCTGTTCTACAAGGGCTTGATTTGGGGATCAAATGGTGTGTGTGTGTCCATGTTACATTTACATGGAGTTTTGTATCAGGTGCAAAGATGACATCAGAAAGTAAAGCACAGTGATCATCTCTTAGAAAATAATTAACTATAGCACAGCCATGATTATCCAGATGTCATAGGGAGAGTGAATATATATTCAGGCAATCAAGGGATTTTACAATGTAATTATTAGACACTGGGGAGACGTGACCTTGTTTAGGGTAACAGGAGCTATGGTTAATTGATGTTAGGATAATCAAACTTCTACTGTTTTATTATTCTGGGACCCTAGGCTTTGCAAGAAAATGTGTGCGTGTGCTTAGAAAAAAGAAATCCCCCAAACATCTGAAAATAGAAGCCTAAAAGTGAACTTTGAGGCTATGCTTGCATTGCCTTGCTGTACTGAATTACTCCTATGATTATAAGTATCGAGAAATCATTTATATTGTCTGTAAATCATCCCCATTTTACATCACAGTGAAGATTCAATACATCTTGATTCTGAGTATTTTGTAAAGGTATGTATTTTCCTAAGACATCAGAAATGACTAGTTTTTTCCAAGTCAAACTCAAAAATTGAAGGTGTCTTTTCCTGCAGCCAAGAATTTTTGTTGTTTTCTTTCTGAAAAGAAAACCTTTGATATGCGTGCACTCTGAGCATTATGACAGAAAATACAGTTGGTGCAGTCCTCCTTGAGCTTCATTGTCTTCTCCAAGTTTAGAACGTGAGGACATAAAACAGAATTTCTTTTCATTAGAGTTCATTATGAAAGGGTTTCCACTGCACTGCTGTGATACTGAACCTCTGGAATTTCTAATAACTCAGCCTGCCCTCTGGAAGATTTGAAGATTAAGTGTAGCATTGCTACTGTCTCTTACTGAAAGTTTTTCTCTTTTTTTTCCTTCTCTCGCTCTTTTTTCCCCCCTATTCCTTGAAATAGGGTAATTTCTGAAAACTCTTCAGCAATCCTATCTCCATGTAAATTAATACTGTAAATTGTGCTGCTAGTGAGGGTGGAGGGAGTAGTAAGAGTGGGTGGGGGGAGAGAAGAATTAAAATCATTCCAATAAATGGTTTAATTTATGCCTCAGCAGTTAAGCATGCTCCTGGTTAACAGAAATACCCTTCAGCTACACAGGATTTGGGAGGGTTGGAGGGCACTCATTTGCACATAAATAGCCATTAACTGATAAATTCCCAGAGGTCTCCTGTTGCATGCTAGTGGTTCTGACCTACTTAGCTAGCTTAAATTTGTTTTACAGAATTATTATAATTCCATCCTTGGTACTTAAACTTTGTGATTAATGCATGCCTCACAATACAATTAAAGTATAATTACACAGTTTTACAGTTTGCTATCATGGTGTTATTATTATTACAAAGAGCTGGATTTTGCAAATATTAGAAGAATTAGGGTTCTGATACCCATCACTTTGCTGTTATTAAGTGATTATGTTAAATGGGACCCCTTTATGTCTGAAGAATGAAGTGGAGAGAGGGGAGTCATTAACTAACACATCAGATGGTTTCTAAGTGATTGAGGAAGAGATGTGTGATGGGGTTTTTTACACATCTGGAGACGATAGGTGCAAATACCTTTTGTTCATCTTTGCCAGCTGCCTATGACATGCTCTCGCGCATATGCGCTTTGGTGGTTAAAAAAAAAGTTTCATACTAAACATTGCATCTCTGTAATCTGTCAAAAATCATTTGCATGTGTTAAACATCTGATTTTATTATATTTCATTGAAGCTTTTTATTACAAGCAGAGGGTTTTTTTGTACCCTTATTAAAAACACTAACGGCCAGATACAGAGGTCCAACAGGTCTGTGCAGCGTAGATTAGGATGTGTGTGCAAGGATGATACATATCTTTCTCTTGTGCTCCATAAACTCAGAGCAGTTCTGTATAAGGGATCCTCCGTCTTTTCAGTCTGTGTGCATGAATGTATTGTATATTTATATGGGCTGCAAATAACAGTGAGGCACAAACGCTTCTGTTTTTACCTTAATTGTAAGGGTTACCTGGCCTCACCTATTTTTCTGGCCAAACTTAGTTCTGTGGCTACTGTTCGTTCTTCAAGGAGTGATCTAAGAATCACTAACGTTACTTGTACGTGACCCAAAAATCACTGCTGTACTGCATAATTCTTCTTACATCCTTTTTTTTTTCTTTTTTTTCCAATGCAACTGCACCAGAAAACGTAGGTCTTTACATTAACAATTAATACATTTAGCAAATGATTTTTTTAGCAATATTTCCCTATTCCAAAGTAAGTTACAAATCAAGTTTTACTTTCTTTATCTGTGAATATGTGTTATATTGCAGACTTCAGTGGTGGGAAATGGAGCAGTTGACACATTTTCTGAATTACACTTTCTGTTCTTCTAAAGCTTTTAAGGTTACACTATAAAATTTTTTAGCTGCAATTGCACAGTGGAAAAACCAAATGGTGTACGGAAATCGAATGTTGCACCCTCAAGTCTTATTTGATCCAGTGTCTTGGATTTCATTTTTGCTTACTTTAAAAAGACCTGTTGCTTTTGTGCTTTTCTTGGTTTTTTTAAGTTGTGCTATTCATTTCTTTAACAATGAAAATATTTCTTCTTTTTAATTCCAGAGAACATGAAGAGTAAAAGGCAAATAGAAATCTTTTTCTTAGAGTGACTCCTTTCACATCTGTAATTGTAGTCTGTATTTATGCTACTACAATGATATAATCTCTACTTTAGCTATTATCATTTGCTGTCATTGAGCTCAGAAAACATTGGTCATTATTACTGATGCATGGAAGCATGCGAGCAGGTAGCCAGTAATTATGCTTGGAAGAATTTACTATATTTCAGTGCGTCCTACTTGAATATTCGTGAATTGGTTTTATTTCTAGTCTTTAAAAAAAATGCTGCATTGAAGTCATTTAAATCATTTTCATGTGGCACAGCAAAAATGCAAAGGCACATTACCAGAAAGAAATGGTCAGCAATAAGAGCTGTTTTGCAAAGCTGGCTTGCAACAACTACTACACTATGTGGAGAAAACAGTTATCCTGTAATAATAAGACTAATGAATTCAGAAATCCATTGATTGAACTGGCTCTGGGTAGATTATGTGCAGGCTCGCTTCAAGGAGAGGAATTTATGAAATGTTTGCCGCATCCAGCGAGTGCTGCTGCTATAATACAGCTGCCTCCTCAGTGGTTTGCTTTGATCCTGTGGAATGAAAGGACAGGAGGATCAGCTCAGGTCTAAATGAGATTACAGCTGGTTCGGCAGCTTATCTGGTCTAATGCCAACTAGTGTGGCTTTGCACGTCCTAAGGGGTTTACAACAGAAACTGTTTATTGAGTATCATCGGTTTACTCAACACAAGCAGGCTAATCCTTCCCAGCCTCAGCATGTTGTAGGATTGTGCATGAGCCAAACCAAAAGCTGGTGTAGCCAGGGCCTCCAGAGCCCTTTGTCTCGCTTCATATTGATTTTTTTACCTGTGTTAAAGACAGTAAAAAATAAAACCAATAACCAGCCCTATTGTGAGCAAAAGGTTAATCTGACCTAAAATCTTACAAAAGCATCTTTTAACCCTAGAAGGGATGGAAGCCTTTCCCTGACTTTTCACTCAAGGGATTTTCTAGTTTAAGGTTTTGAAGAGCAAAATAAGAAAAACAGCTTAAACGTTTAACTCTGTGTGTCTTGCAAGGTCTCTGAATTCTTTCATCAGCTGCGTAGAAAACTTTAAACAGTTATATCTGACATTATTAACATTGTGTCATCTGTCTGTGGTAGGTGATGCTGTGTAGCAAGGACATGACATGCTGAATGTGGGCAGAGTAGTAGGAGCTGGTAGGTGTCCCAAGGCTCATGCTGGTTTTTCACTGTAGTGGCTTATATGTAAAAACATAAGAAAATGCCTTTATCAACTCTTTCTCCAAAAAAACCAACCAACCAAACAAAAAAGATACAAAAAACCCCAAACAACCAACTATGAACTAGGTGAGTGGAGTGCATCTTAAGGAATTCAAAAAAGTACCAAACAGGCCCATAGAAGCAGAATGTTTTTAAAAAAATAGGTGCTGCAAGTTTTTAAACAATGTCACTTTCTGTTTTGATGTGAAATACAATGGAGTATTAGATATAGTAATATATTATTGAGCATGTTTCCTGTCTGAGGTGAGTCTTTTTTGGAAAACATTGTGGCACGCGTCGGATTATTTTTAAATCAAATGTTTTTTATAGTATAGAGGAAGAACAGATTAAACTCTAGGAAGCTTTGCAGAGTAGTAGCAACACCTTTGCACTGAAAAGAAACACAGTAAGTTATTGAATCTGCGTTGCTGGAGTTATGTAGGAATTTATTAGATAGCTGCATTTGTATACTGTGCCTATTATTGGGAGTAATTAAATCAGTTCTGCTGTGATGCAGGGAAGAGAATTTGGTGACACACCTATCTGTCATTGACTGCATGTGTCAGACTTCAACTAGGATCCGTTTTGAAGACTGTTAAATTCTATCTAAAAGAAAAGATGGCAGTAACTTGAGGAATTATGAATGTCTGTTTTCTCATTACTTCACCTAATTGGAATGGATGTGTATTTTAAGCTATATGTTAGCAAAGAGGTTAAGAGGTTACCATGGATGCCACAGAGGCATTATGAGTGTTGCGTGGGGAAATTGCTAAAAATGATGTTTAAGATAAATGCAAACTTTACTAATACTTAAACCTAATGGACAAGATGTGTACAAGTTTAAAATGTAGTGTTTATCCAATCACTCGTGTTTTATCAAATCTGGTCTTAAAGCAATAGGTTGCTCTCGTGTCGTATTACACTTTTAGCACATTTGGAGATAAAAGCTATTGTTGGTGATTGCTTAAAGTCTCTTTGTTCAATCATCTGAACAGTGCAAATCAAAGCATTTTGTCAGACTGTGAGAAGTTTCACCTGGATAATGCTTCCCACACACGCAGGTCACCAAATACACTATGTGCACGGTTTTACAGCATAGCTGGTGCTGGAAGTTAAATGGATGCCCAGTGGTAGAACTTGTAAAACGTTTTCCTGTTAACACGACCGGGCAGAACTGACATTGTTGATGGTAGCTTTGATCTAATAAACTATCAGTTCTAACAGTGATTTTTACTGTGTTTCAGAGGGGATGATGATAAAAGTTTAGCAAGCCTACCTTTCTTCCTGGATGACAGAAAATTAGCTCTACTGTCTGCATTACCAAATGTTGGGAACAGCGTTAGTAGGGGATGGTTTGTGCCCAAAGTCACCTCCTTCACTAAACAATGTATTACATGAACAGCATCCTTTAACACAACAGATACTCCATGAAAAACAAAACTGATTTTTCAGAAAGGAAATGAAATGCTTTGTTTTGGAATTTGGAAACCAGTTACTTCGTTATCTTGAGTACAAGTTTTCCTGCCTCCCAAGATATGTTTTCTGTCTTGGAGAGAATGATTTTCCTAAACCACTTACAGTGTATGGCTCCCAGCAGGTTGCTAGACAGTATCTGTATGCATATATATTTTTTGATTTTCTGCAAAGGTAGCTAGAGGAGCTGGAGCAAAAGAGTTTCATTTTAAAAAAGAAAAACTTTATTTGAACTACAGTTCCTCTCTCTCTGTTATGGTCTTGTTTTACATTAAGAGAAATGCAGAAAACTTGAAGTCTTTTTTCTCAGGGTTCCTACCTGAAAAAGAAGAATGGCATGATAACAACAACAGCGTTTTACACATGTAATGGTAAGACAGGTGTGTTACTGGAAATTGTGTTCAGAATGTATGCAGTGATAACTGGGTAGTAGTACTCTGTTTGTTTTCAGTATTTGGGGTTTATAGTTTGATACTGTTCCTTTACCTCCCCTCAGGACTTTGTGTAGTCATCCTCAAAGTCCATTTCGCATCTCCTGATCAGATCAGGAAATTTCAACTGGGATGGCACCAACTCAACATTTGAATTTCTTCATCCAGGATGGCTATTTTACCAATTTCTCACTGTCGTCTTAGTACTTGAGTTTGGGTGAGAACATGCTGAATGAGAGAAGACTGCATGTCTAAAGCTGTGCTAGATAGACAAAAATATTTGAGAGATGTGGTGAAGTTAACGTCAGTGAATTTGTTTCACGCAATTTGCCAAACTTTGATTATTTTTTTCATAGTGTGGCTCAGAAGAATTTTAATGATCTCTGCATGGCCATAAATTTTACTATCTCATCTCTCAAATTGTAAGCTTTTCCAGAGTGATCTGTACCCTTTTGATCTGTTTGAATGAAACACTGTGAGCTTAAACAGAGATCCACCTTAGTACAGTATGTGGGTGTCTGTTCCCCAGTGTGGGGAGTCCATCAGCACTGGGAGTCCATTAAACTACCGGGCTTTGAACTGTAAGAAATCATCTTTTTAAGGTCAACCTGTTAAGCTTTAAAATTTTTTTTGGATCTCTTTACCTTAAAAAAAAAAAAGTGTAAACAACAGCTTACAAAAGATGTGAACCTATCCCATCATTATAATTCCTTGTCAACTGGTGTTATCCTGATCTCAGAGTCCCGTGGAAGAGCTAAAGGCAGGATCGTGGAAATGATTGTACTTCAAAATGAGTTTCAGTACTGGCCTTTCAGAATGAGTTGATTGTCATTCCAGTCACACTGCGTAGTTATCATTTCTCATGGAATTTTTTTGCGAATAAAAGACAGTAAGGAATTGGTGAAAAAGGCTTAGCTTGTAAAAATTCAGAAAATTTGTTCTATCAGGGCCTGGGTCATTGTTTAGCTATAGACAGCTACGCTTCATTGCCCTCCTGGTGCTCTAGAAGAATGTGTTTCAAGTAAATTACATTGTATAAGTAAGCAGCATACTGGGTTCCCAGTACAAAAAAAACCATTTAAATACTGATTTAAGTCCAGCAGACGACCACGAATATGATGAGGGTTCTGGAGCACATGCCCTATGAGGCGAGGCAAAGAAAACTGAATTTGTTCATCCTTAGGAAGAGAAGTCTTGGATGGGGATGGCGTGGGGTGGAAGGTATTTCACTGTTTTGTTCAACAGTCTAATGGGAGGGCTACAGATGAGATGGAATCAGATCCTTCACAGAGGTGCATAGTGGTAGGAAGCAATGGACTGGGATTGTGATGAAGGAAGTTTTTATTAGATATAAAGATAAAATTGTCAGAGGATAGTCAAACATTGGAACAACTTTCAAAGTCAGGTTATAAAATTTCCCGCCTTCTGTTATTCAAGGCTGGCATTGCTATGAACAGGTGTTGAACCAGATGACATCTAGAGGTCCATTCCAATTTAGATTTTTCTGTGACTAGCTCTTAACAAAAAAAAAAACAAACCAAAACTAAACACCACCACCCACCTGCCAAAAAAACCCACCATAACAACACACAAACAAAACCCAATAAACCAGAAATCCTATTTAACACACAGTTTCTAGGAGATGACAAATTTTAGAAGTTTTGCTCTAACAGAAGATAGTTCTCTGAAAGATAACCATTTGCAGTCTGCAGATTGCCTGTGTGTTAGCAACATGATTGAAAGTAGAAGCACTCTTTTTTCACTTCAGCATTGCTACTTTACTTCAGTTTCTCAGATAAACTGGCATTCTGATTCTCACTATAAATTATATTCACGTATGATTCATTTTATAATGATGTGGAACGTTTCCGTATGCCTTCATTGGTGATTTGAGCCAGCAATGTACCCTTGCCACAAAGAAGGCTGATGGTATCCTGGCCTGTATTAGGCAGAGCGATGCCAGCAGGTGGAGGGAGGTGATCCTTTCCCTCTGCTCAGCACTTGTGAGGCTACACCTGGAGTACTGTGTCCAGTTCTGGGCTGCCCAATACAAAAGAGACCATGGACATACTGCAGAGAGTCCAGTGAAGGGCTACAAAGATGATGAAGACACTGGAGCATCTCTTCTGTGAGGAAAGGCTGAGCGAGCTGGGACTGTTCAGCCTGGAGCAGAGAAGGCTCGGCTCAGGGGGGAATCTTATCAATGTTATAGCAATTCCTGAAGGGAGGGTGCATAGAGGACAGAGCCAGGCTCTTGTCACTGGTGCCCAGTGACAGGACCAGAGGTGATGGGCAACAAACTGAAACACAGTAGGGTCCCTCTGAACATCAGGAAACACTTTTTTAACTGTGAGGGTGACCAAGCCCTGGCACAGGTTATCCAGGGAGGCTGTGGAATCTCCATCCTTGAAGATATTCAAAATCTGTCTGGCCATGGTCTTGGGTAGCTGGCTCTAGGTGGTTTTGCTTGCACAGGAGGACTGGACAAGATGACCTCCAGAGGTCCCTTCCAACCTCAACCAGTCTGTGATTCTCGGATTTCTCAGTAAGAATGGGGAATGTGGGTTTTGTACTGAATAGTATGTATTCAAGGCAGGACTGTTGCATATAATACCAGGATATTGTTTGATGTGTGGCTTCTTTTTAGAACTTTGCAAGCAAAGAACTCACTCAGAAGGCCTTGACCGGGTTGAGTGGATCTTTCTTTTGAATACCTTTTGAAGAAAGGTAGTCTTTAACAGATAGAAAATGGTGCTAAGTCAGCTTATTTGCTGTGACCCTCGAGTCTCTGGTTGTAATTCCATCCTGCTTTGATGGCAAGAAGGAAGAGCTGTCATGGAAGGTTGTTAAAAATGATGTTGTGTACGAGCAGTGATTTGCTGTTTCCAGCTACATGCGTAACAGCTAATACTGTCTGTTCCCTGTATGACGGATACTAGCATTTATGTTCTTAATAAGCTATGAACTTGAATAAAGATTATCTGAAGTAATCGAGACTTCCTGTTCTCTCAAATATAAAATACTTTGGAAACCAAATTTAGTCTCATGTTATAAAAAAAAAAAAGAGAGAGAGAAATGGTGTCGCTATAATTTAAAGTTACAGACATGTAATTATGATTTCTCAGTAGTTTTTGAAGAAATCTTTTATATAAAAGATGACCTCTGTTTAAACAAGCAATTGAACAAAACCATCAAAACCAAAGGGTGAAGTGTTTCTCACTCAGGGCTGATCAAAGAGCTCCCAATGACTCCTGCAAGATCCTCCATCAGCGGTGGAGAAGTATGTTTTGTGTTTTTCTTTTAAAATTCTCATCATGTGAGGTGACATGCCTGCAGACCCTGCCCTCATGACTGAATGTCTACCTCTGGTAAAGAACGTATTTCAATCGTGTGATGAACATAGCTTGGATCCTACGGTGGGCAAGACCTAGCTTTCATGGGTCAGGTTGTGTGGCTCAAATCTCGCTCGTAGCTCTGAGAAGACTCTTGCAAAACAGTGCAGTAGAGGCTGAGACACGTTTATTTACTGTTCTGAAGTTTTGCACATGGAACAGGAATTTGGTGGGAAATTTTGTCTTACTGTGATCAAAACTAGTTGTAATGTCAGTCTGTTACAAAGATTACTATTCAAAATAAGGCTTCTGAGAATTGAAATGGAGCGATTTTAAATTCTGTGAAATTACAATGATTTAGAAATACTAAGTTTGGTTTAGGTGGGCTTTTTGTATGCATGCAAACTGAAAAAGGGGAAAACAACAGCTTTAGGATAGCATCAATTTTAAATGTACCCTGTCCATGTTTTTCCTTTATTTGTCTCTATTTTGTGTTTCAGAGGATTAAAAAATTCTGAATCTGACCTATGCTGCAAGGCTGCATAGGTGAACTAAATGTCTTTTTAAGTGTTTGCTTTTTCTGTGTTGTTTCTTGAAATAAGTGAGCTCTGATTTACCTGTTCAAAGCAACAAGGGGACTCCCAGTGCCTTGAACAGTGCGGAATCTGGCAAAGAGTGCTCGGCTGAGCTCTGTGAACGCCTGAGCCCGCCTGCTGAAGCGAGTAGCTGGACTGACTCTCCTGGGACATAAGATTTTGGGACAGCAGAGGGTCACTTTGTGTGTTTGTTCGTTCCAGTTTCTATTTTGTATTAAAGACACGAAGAAAACTGCGATCTTAGCATATGCCTGTGTAGTATGGGGGAGAAGCTAACTTGGCTGAATACCAGTGAAGGTAATGAAGGAAAATTGCAGTTGGGCTCAAATTAGCTGTCTGTTTTTCCCAAGGCTCTTCCGCAAGCTGAAATGTGAACTAGTGGCACTGAATTAACGCAGGTTATGTTGTCTTTGCTGCTCTTACAACCTCGTCTTAGTTAAATGTGGTTAGAAAAAGACAACGGCTCTCTGGCACAAATTTACTGGGGTGGCTGAAGCGGATGTAATATTCCCTCCCAGCAGACCTAGCCAAAGCAGGCTGGAGCTTTGTTGCTTGCATTTAAATTACGGCCATAGCAACTTGTCTTTTTGGTGATGTAGTTAAACCCTTTGAGAAGGGTTAAGGAGAAAGTGCTAACTAATATTCTGCGGCTCTGAGTGTTTGGCTTTTCCGTACCTTTGTGTTTTAGGGTTGTGTGTCTGTTCTTGTTAATATCTTTACTTTGTCTTTGAGCGTAGTAAAGATGTTGGGGATTTCTTGTTCTCCCTGTATATTTTAGAAGTATTACTGAGCACACACAACATGCTGTCACAGTGAACACAGGGTTCTCTATTACTGTGCTTAGCTATAGAGAGGATTATATTAAACTCGGTAACCTTGCTGAAGCCCCTTTGTACATTGCTGCTATATTGATAATCTTCACATGATTCAACTGCAGTTGAAAACCTTTTCTTCACAGCATTAACACTTTCCATCCTAGTGAAGATGAGGATCTTTGATATTAGAAAGTGAGCTCTTTTGTTATGCAGATATTTTTTTTTTTTATTAGTGTGGTCCTGCAGATGTTGCCTTGGACGTTTCTTCGCCTGGGCATATGATCATCAAGCCTAACCATTCAAAAATGGGTAAAACTATTTATTGATGAATGAATTAGTGGTTAACTAAGGGACTGTTGTGCTGTTTGATTGCTTACAAAATAGTGAATGCTTTAGGAAAATATTTGCGTTCTAAAAGAAATCCACAATAACATTTTAGAGTAATTAATAAAAATAATTTCCTAATGTTCCACATCTAAAACCAAAGAAACAGTATTACTTACGTATCAGTAGATTGAAGGAGCTATATAAGATGTGTTGACAATTTGTATCTGTGACGAATGCAGACCTCTTAATGGACAGCTTTCCTCTAAAATGTAAAGCTAAATGCATAGAAAATCATGGGAACTTGCTGCTCCTTCTTCAGTATTGCACATTGTGGAATCAAAATTTTGGTGACGCTTGCTTTGCCTCTCTTTAAAGTAAAGGGAATCCAGATAGTAAAGAAGAGTTTCAAGCTTGATTTCCTTTTTCTTTGTCCATGATTTTATTTTATGCTAATTCTTTTTCCACATATTGGCTGTTTCTTGTAATTTAATAAGAAGTGTTTCAGGTAGACTGCTGACCCATTTCTCTGTGTATTTAAGACCTTCATCGAGCAACCAGTGGAAAATTCTTGCAAGTGTTTAAATGACAGCTTTCACCTGCATCTCACAATTATGGCATCTCTTTGGCCTGCATCATTGCAAGTCTCACTGCATCCACAGTCGTCTGGGAGAGTCAGAAGGACAGGACAGGCTGATCATAACACGTTCCAGGTCTCCTACCATATAGTGCATGGGGGAAGGTCGCTGCAGGAAGAATGTGATGAAAGAAGTGGCATAATAGAGGACAGAGAGTTGGCTGTGCTTGGAGGTCACTTCGTGTCTGGTTTTCCTCTTTCTGAGTTAAACTTTTCAGCAGTTGCTGTCTGTCCACTTTCCTGTGTGAAGGATTTTCACATTTCTTCCTGCAGCCCCATGAGTTTTAAAATAGACTTTTTTATCCTTGTCTCTGACAAGTCTGTTGGTGGTATCCTGGGAACTTTTGCTGCTCTCCAGTAAAGGGTGGGAATGTTCAGGCTAGTACTGCTTTGGCCTTTGTGCAACTTTTGCTTTCCAGTAGGAAAAAGTAGAGGAGTGTACATGAATTACACCTGCATATGGAGTCGTCTTTGTCACTCCTATGCACTACATCTTTCTAAAAGTTCAGAAGACGAACTCACTAAGAATGAATACATTTAATGTTTCAAGGAGTGGCTGTGTTCAGAGATGCTGCAGCTTGACCAACTAACATATCTTACTTTGAATGCTTGGTTTGAAAACTCTGAAATGGATTAGGTCACGGTCGCGTTTACCAATTTTAGTGATTCTCTGATTAGGAAAATGGACCAAGCAATGCGAAGTAACTTTGCTGCTTATATGTCCTAACAAAATGTATTATTGTTTCCATATTGCTGTGGAAAAGAAGACTGTCTTAAAACCTGAGAATTTCTGTTCGCTTTTTTCTGTGCTACATGCTGTTTGTAGTGTTACATTTAGATCAAAAGAATTTAGTGAAGAATATAGATCTACCAAATTCGTCTGTATTAGTTTCAGGCAAAGAGGAGCCACGTTTCTTGAATCGTATTTCTCTAATGAAGTAGCTGCCAAGCTGTGTAGTATAGCATCTGTTGTTTTAAAAAAAAAATAAAAATGTTAGGAATATTGACTTAAAATTTGAATAGGATATGTTTTCCATTTTTGCTTATTATGGGGTCAGTTGTAAGAGTTATGTTTTGAGGGGTTTGTTTGTTTGATTAATATAACCTTAAACTTGGAAAGCTTTATAAAGAGTGCTGGGTTTGATTTACGTTTTACTTTATATCAAAATATAATGTAATCAAATGCTTTTAATTGAGCAGTTGATAGACTTGCTTGTAGAAGATACATAAAACAAACAAACAAAACAATGCCAAACATAAATAGTAAATAATATAATTGCTTGTAAGAATATTTAAAAAATCAGAAGAGCTAGATTCCCTAGCTGTTGATAGTGTAATTATTTAATTACTCACAACTTACATCGTATGTACTAATGCACAGTCCAGTAATGTGAGAAAATATTGCTGCTGACGTACTTACATTATAATATTTAAAAGGATCTCACATTTTCTCCACTCTTTCATATGTTTTAGTGAATATCCCAAGTAACATCTAAGAAATGAAACTTGGCTTTAGTCTTCAAATCACTAAAAGGAAAAAACTGGTTGTTTAAAGTGGTTAACTGTTCTTAAAATATTTGTATCTTCAAAGAGCTTTATCCAATTTCCTGATTATGTTTGGTAATGAGTAGGGATCATTTAGTTTAAGGTATTTTCTGTTGATATTATTTAACTTGGGAAGGTGACCCTGAGCTGGATTGCAATGTGTGATTTGAATGCCCATGGGCAGCTCTTCACCAGTTTGATTGTGGGAGATTATCTGGATTTCTAATATACTTTAATTACTCTGCTTATATAAATTGTCACATTAGAAGCTTCTTAACTGTTGAGTCTGTTCTGTCAATGATCCACTAACAATAGGAATATACTAGGCTCTTCCACTGAGATTTGAAGATTTATACCATCAATGAAAGAATTGGAATGGCTCCGTTTAAACCTACTGTATCTTCAATAGGAAAGAGTATGTGATCTGCTTCTACTCAAGCAGCGATTGATGTGTGGTAAATTGAAAGGATCTGTAGCCTTTTTTATTTTGTTAATAGGCATTTTTTCAATTAAGGGAACATAATGCAAAATATGTTTTAGGATGTTTAGGGGCAGTGTTTTCCTGATGTGTGTGTGGAAAAAAGAGAAAACAGTATGGTTAGGATTTTTGGGTGGAGGAAGGTGGAGTATCTTTTGGCAATGATTAGCTAAGGTTTTACAGAGAAGCTGTCCTAATTGAAATGCTGCCCTAATGTCTGTGTGTGTTTCTTACAGCCTAAGCTAGATGCCCTGGTATTTTTATTTATCTCTCTCTATAGCTACACATACACATATAAACAAGTCCTTTGAATTATGGTCTGAAGCACCTCAGTCTTAGAGTGTTATGGTGGTTTTGGCCTCTCCTAACCTTTTACTTCTGAGCACTAGGGCATCTGCCTGCCTGACAGCTCTGTTCAGATGAGCTAGGAGGATACCAGAACTTGGAAGACGCCTGCTCTCAAATGGTGCGGGGGTCTTCCAAGATACAATGATCTGATGGTTTACGGTAACAGGTCCAGCTGAGCAGCAACTTGTTTGGCATGTACAGCACGTGTATCTTATAAAATAAAACGCTCCTGCCTCCTACATGCGACTTTGTCTACTGCTAGCCTACAGAAAACATGACGGATTGAATGAAGTCTGTGTCTGGTGGGTCCAGAGATGTCTGATTCAATGTCATGAAGAACAGAAATCTGTGTGCTAGGAACCGTTATAGAGTCCCACTCCTGAACATATGTATTTAAATATGTTTCTTTGGGTTTTTTTGTTTTTTTAAGTAACAGACAACAGAGTCTGAATGATTAAATTTCTGTTACCTAGTGGTTAGGACATAATACTGAGAGGGAAGCGTGTAATGGGTCTCATTCCTTGTTCTGGAATTCCACATTTTTGTCCAGCGACTGACTTAATGTAAAACTCTCAATCCAAGAACACAGCCTGATCTCCAAACCAATCTCTCAAATCTGGACCCAGGTGCTATCCACCCTGAGGCTGTGACTCATTGGTTGTTATATTTAAAAAAAATAATAAAGTGTATTCCAGGTTTTAAAATGAAGGTAGCTACTGCTGCACCTTGTGCCAGCCTGCTGGTGTTGGTGTGGGTTAGTCAGGATTTCCGTGCTCCAGTAGATGGGGATTGTGGATTAGATGCTCAGCTCAAGGCATTTGTGTAGCTGAACTGCAGGCACCTAGGGGACTTCCTGGTCAAAGGAGTGTGATCTGTCAAAGTGAGCAGTTTGGGAAGTATGAGTCAGGAGTCTGAGATCTGTTTGTGCCCTGCTTTTTAAACATTACATACTTTTATCCCTTTGGATCTCATACAACATTTAGGATGTCACTTTGCATATGCTTCACATTGTTGTGTCTGATGAAGGCATGTTGTAACACTGACATGTATATGATTTTGTGCAAGTCTGTGCTATAAAAAACTTAAGCGCAAATGGATGAATTAAAGCGTTGGATAAAAAATCCTGGATGTTACAGTTGTGAAAAGTATCCGTCTTCCCTTGTTAGCCTTCCCTACCTCATCACGCCAATCGGTGATCATCACATACATAACCAGGCATATTATTCTGACATCTTTTTTGCAGTAAACATTTAAACGTGCATTTTACTGTGGATTATCGAAGCAGATTAAATTGAAGAAAGAACACTGAAACATGATTTAATAAACGCTGAGCTGATGGAGGCATGTTAGTGTTTGATAATGTCGTATCATGATTTTTCCAGTTCTGTTTGTACAGTGAGCAGTACAGCTCCGTGGTGGTGGTGATGCTGTCATTAAGGCTTACACAGCACTGGCACTTTCATTTTAAACTGTGAGGTTTTTCAAATGTTTCTTTTAATGGATGGGAAAATTTACTTTTGGCCTTAAGTTTCTTATGTCGCTTAACTTTCTGAAATCTATTTTTTAATTACAAAACGGTGGGTTAAAATTCTGTGCTCTTTTGGGTTGTTTATTTTTGGGTTTTTTTTGAGTTATCAAAGAATGAAAAGGCTGTTGCTCAAATAAGAAGAAATTTTATAGATACTTTGTATGTATATTATAAATACGGAAACTACTTAAATTGTGAAATTCTGATATGA
This sequence comes from Larus michahellis, assembly GCF_964199755.1. Classification (NCBI taxonomy): domain Eukaryota; kingdom Metazoa; phylum Chordata; class Aves; order Charadriiformes; family Laridae; genus Larus; species Larus michahellis. The sequence goes on from NC_133898.1 coordinate 87,640,583, forward strand.
GGTGGGATTACTACTTCTGTCCCATTGCTACTGCAGTCATACCAGTCTCAACATACTGGGTGCTATATAAAGGGATATAAAAAAAGCAATTGTGTCCTAAAGAGCTTAGAAACAGATTTAAAAGAGGACTTGGATATTTGAATCAGACTTGGTTAGAATTTAGTTACCTTTCTTCATACGTGTTTCGCAGAACCAGCCTGAATGTGGAGGTCTCTGTAAGTGACTCCGTTTTAACCACTGAAATTCCCTGGGTACCTAAACTTGTGTGCCCAGAGACACTAAAGCTGTTTTGACAGGCCATAGCTGTTTAGCAACCAGCTTAGGCACTTTGAGGCCATAAACTAGATGTTTTAGCACTTAAAATTCTTGTAAGCATGCTGTCAATGCACCTACTAAACACACTGATAACCAAGAGTTCAGTGCAGAGCTCTGCAGCCCGGCCAAGAGAAAGAAGGTTCACCTTTTTACACGTTAGGTCAAGTGGCCACATCATTCACCAGTGATCAGGAAACCAAAAGCCTTTACCATGAGATGCCTGAAACCCACATCTATGATGTTCCACCGATCTCTAACTATGATTAGGTTGGGGCACTTTCTTCTTGGAGGAACTGGGCCATTGTGGAACCACTGTGCAGCCAGTGTGCCGCTTCTGTGAATCCAGATCCATTTTATTTTCATGAATCTGCATATATCAGAGAAGCAGGATCAGACAGTTTGTTACTTGCACCTTGGCACAGCTCCATGATACTGTATGAAAGTAGACTTGTACCCAGATGCAACCATTTTGTCCTTGCCATTGTGAATGTGTGTCCTGTGCTTTTGGTCTGGAGAAAAGGAGGCTGCGGGGAGACCTCATCGCTCTCTACAGCTACCTGAAAGGAGGGTGTAGCGAGGTGGGGATCAGTCTGTTCTCCCAAGTAACAAGTGATAAGACAAGAGGAAATGGTCTCAAGTTGCACTGGGGGAGGTTTAGATTGGATATTAAGAAAAATTTCTTCACAGAAAGGGTTGTCAAACGTTGGAACAAGCTGCCCAGGGAAGTGATTGAGTCATCATCCTGGATGTATTTAAAAGACAGGTAGACGTGGTGCTGAGGGACATGGTTTAGTGATGGTTTTGGCAGTGTTAGATTAATGGTTGGACTTGATGATCTTAAAGGTCCCTTCCAACCTAGACAGTTCTATGATTCTTTGAATGCCAGCGTTATGGTCCATACTTAAACTAGCTTTTCTTTTTTGAATGTTTTGAAAAATTCTGTATAAAAGTAACTAACTCACTCTAAAAATGTGCTCTTCACACTTAGTGTTATGTTTTATGGTAGTATAACAAGTTATGATTTCAAAAATCTACATGTATAAACTGCATATTTGAGCATGGCATAAAAATAAGTGAATACTTATACACAAATTATGAAGTAGAACAGTGAATTTGTCAACATGGGAGTTGATATCCATATGGATCAATGAAATAAGTGCTATAGTTGCAATTTTCTCTAACTGTCATGTAACTAAATGGCATAGTAGTCAACTAGTTGAATACCCATACTGGATTATTTTCAAAGGCACATGGAGGGCACGCAAAGATCTTTTTCATCTTAATCTTGGATAGGACTAGTTAATGGAAATGTGTGTGTGGCTTCTGCTGAAACCTTGCTTCCAGTTCTGGTCACTGTCAGAAGCAACAATTCTGATGGAAATGAGGAAGGAAGAAACGCGTAGAGATAGTAAAGAAGTATTGATGTTTTATGGCATTTGAAGGAAGTGAAATTGGATGAGTAATTTTGAACTAAATTCTGAAATGCTGCTTGGTAAATAGTAGGATAAATTCTGAGTGTATCACTGCAGTGAGATTTATACAAACGCAGCAAACATGACTGGATAGATTTCTACAGGAAGGCCCAATGTTTTTCTGTACAGTAGTGATATATAATTTCTTTGTATTAGTAAGTAAGGGGATGGGAAGCAAGAAACACCTTTCCGTGTGAAATGGAGTAGTGTCAACATTGGCACTTTTATTTTGGATTTTATTCTCTTGCCATCTTTATTGCGTAACTTATTGCTAATCTTTTCAGCAGAAAAAAAATATGCTTTTAATTGTATTAATGCAGCTTTTGAGTTTTTGGGAGAGCTTAAGATGATAACTTTGTTGTTGTGCACATTTCCAAGTAGCTGACATCACTTCCATGTCTGGGGTTTCTTGAGAGAATGTAAAGCTCTTCTGTCTTCTTCAGTGAAATAAAAACTCTCACTGTTTTTGTTCTCTGCATCGGCTAATCTCCCTATCTCTTCAGTTCTTTATGCTGAAATGTTCATAGCTACCCCATAGCTGAAGAAGCCTCAACTTCCCCCAATCACTTCTGTTTCTATTATCAGCTCTATGGCAACATTAAAATATGACCAAGGCTCAATGCATTTGTTGCCAAAACATCAAAATGAGAAACTGTGTTGCTAATCTTACAGTGATGCAAAAAGAGGGAGAACGTTTGGAAAGGAAATCTCCAAATTCGAGTATTATTCAAGTTCCATTGATCTGCAGAGAGCACAACGTCCCTATTACTTGTCTTTGAATCTGAGTGCGATGATGGTTTGTTTCATTTTACTTTGCCTGAGTTTTCCTTGGAAGAACTGATGTTAGTAGTTGAAATTCTAAGCATCGAAGCCATTTATCATTTTAGAAATGCTCATATATCCCTACCCAATCTACCTAGATTTATCCAAGGGTGTTGGTCCTGCAGGTCTTGTTTTTTAATTATTTGTTTGTTTCAACATCAAAAGGTCATGCATTTCCTTTAAAAAGATTTTCCTGAGCTTAATCTTGGCTGTACTGGGTAGCGGAGTTCTGTGGATGCTGTGGCTGGCCTGGTGTGGTCTGGGAGCAGAGGAACTGGGAGCACCATCTGTGAAGAAACCAGTCTCTATGTTTACAGCCTGGGAGCCCCTGAGGGTGGTAGTATGTGCCCCTGGCAACACTGGTAGGAGGAGAGAGGTCTTCTCTCGTGTTGGGGAGTTCTGAATGCTTGTAGATAAAATTAAATGACATTGTATTAAGTCTGCATGCCAATATGCGGCCAGTGCAGATTAGGAACTAGTAGTGACTTGAGTATCTGTTATATAGGTGGGCTTCTGCATTTTATGTGGTTTACTTTTCCAGCTCAACCTAAAGTTTCACTCCACTTTAGTAATCCAGGCTTGCAAAGGCATGGTTTATGTTTGCAAAAGGATAGTTTGTGGTTACAATATCTGCATCCAGATAAATGGCTGCAATTCCAGGTGTAGGATGTAGAAAATAATCCCACCTGCTCTGCTATGCCTATACGTCCAGCACAATCCTTATTCAGGTAGGAAAAACATTCCCTTCTTTTATAAACCCAGGGTTTATTTGATCTGATGGTAAAATGAAAAAGCACACCTGTCTTTACATAAATAGGAACTCCATGACTTAAAATAAGTAAAAACCACACCAAGTTATTACCATTGTAATGAGGCAACTGGTGGTTCTGGAGCTCTTGACACAATGGAAAACTACATGTATATAGTCTCACAAATGGAATGATGTTTGATGCTATACTTGTCTAGTGTTAGAAAAAAGCCTGAATAAAAAGTAAAATTGTATTTATCCATTTCTTCATGGAATTAAAAAGATTTGCTTGTTGGTAGAAGTAGCCGGCTACTTCTGCTGCAGCACATATTGATGCCCCATCGATTCTAAGCATTTACCCTATTGCAAGCATTTGTGTAGGTTACTATGAATAAACATAAATACTGATTTGTACGTGTTGCCCTTCCACTGACACAGAGATATATTACCTTACTTTGGAAGTCTGTACACCCTTCTGCTTTGCATAGATGGCTAAAGGAGATGCAAAGCACCCTTCTTCGGAGAGGCAATTTAGAGGAGAGAAAAAGGTCTTTGTGCGATTTTACGGTGTAATCTGGATATAAGTAGGGCAGAATTTGGTCCCGTGAGTTTTATTCTCTGCACTATGAGGCATCTTGCTTTCCTTTCTTAACAAAATAAACCAAAAAAGTCCTTCATATTTTTCCTGTTAAACCTTTTTTTTTTTCTTGTAATGGGCCAAAATATATTTTTAACTTGCTTCTTTAGCCCTACTTTTTACTTTTTCATTGTTTGTCCTTTAGATCTCACTATTTCTGCACTCTGTTCTTTGTCCTTTTTTTACCAAGGGATACTCCCAAAGAAGTATTGCTTGACTTTTTATGCTAATCTCGCTTCTATTTCAATTCATGTTGACTTGGAGAATATGCCTTGTAAATAGGAATACCAACTGACATACTGAATATAATCCTCAGTTTCTAAGCATTGGTTGTTTTCACAGCATCCTTAAAGGGTAAGCTGTCTTACTATCCAAATATCATGGCTGGGAAACTGAGGCTAACAAAGGCTGTATGATTTATGTGCAGCCACAGAGGGAATAAATGTTGGGCTTAGAATTCCTGGCTTCTGTTCCTGTGTTTGGACTGGCACCGTCTCTCGAAGAAATACTTGATTCCTCCTAATATTACGTACCCTTCCATGTCTGTTAAACGTAGCCATTTGAAAAGTAGCTGGTACTCAGTTCTCTCTCCGTCTGCCCTGTTCAAACTAATGGACGCCTGCAGGCAGGCATAAGGTATCGTTACCTTTGACAGCCGGTATGTTTTATGTTTTAAATTATGTGTTAGGCAGAATTTTTGGATAGTAATTTGGTATAATGAGATGCGCTTCTAATATCAACCCTAGTACGGGAAGGCCTTGCAGCCAGCCTACTCTTTATTTAAAATTATTCCATTTCAGATGTCCTAATGAGTGCTGTGAGTTGTGTAATTCTTTCATAATTTTCCCACATTCCCAGAAGGGAACTAGGGCATGGACTCTTTTTTTCTGTTTTTGTTTTGGTTTATTTCAAATTAGGGTGAGCACAGAATAAAGATCTAGGGGAAGAGTTTTGTGAAACGCTTGCTATTGTGAGAACGGCAATTAAGAAAAAAAATATTACAGTCTACAAATGTTACTGTTAAGGCAAGTCTCGATGCCACCGCTGTTTGCCATTATCTTATAAATATCTTGACTCTGACTTTACAGTGCTGTTTATAGAATTTAATAAAGCAAATGTAATAATGCTGCCTGTGCTTTAATGCACAATCTCAATTGAGTTGACCAGAAGATAAATAGGAACAGGAATGATAGTGCGTTCCTACAGATTGTTTTTAATAAGCATGTTATTTAGTTGATCAGCCCAGTGCAGTAATGCCTGCTATCCTGCTCTACCAGACAAATTTATTAATGCTTCCTCCCCTCCCCATTTCTCTGAGAACATTGATTCCCTGCAGACATATCTCTATTAAACCTCTAGAAAGTCACAACTTCCAAATTAGATTAAGTAGCAGGAATGGTACTAGAAGAATCAAAGAAAATTGAGTGCGTTATTGAATTCATGCCACATTGTCTCAGGAAGAGATGGGAGTTATGTGCAGTGGTAACTTTTGTCCTTACTGTACTAACAAAGCTGTGGGCATTGCTGTCAAACCTGATTGTCTGCAGCGCATCAGGATGAAATGAATCTTTTCTCTTATCAAAACTCATACCTAGTGAGCTTTTACAAATGAGAAATAGGTTTCAGAAGGAAGCTTTACAATTGATCAAAATCATTTGCCATTATTTGCTGTACGCAACCCCGTCCGAAAAACCCTGCTGACAAAAAATTTAAAAAAGCCTCTGGCTTTGGATTGTGAGCGGACTGGCTTGTCATGCTAGCAGTTGCAAAATGCAGATATTCATTTTAAAGCTGCCTATTTCTCATTTTGATCTGACATATTAAAAAGCATATAATTAATGGTTGACATTAGTAATTAACATTAACTTTATGGTGCTTAATATGCCATCATTCATCCATCAAATAACTGGTACGCATAATGTCTTTGCGTAAAGGTTTTAATTGCACCGAACGATCCTTCAGTTCTCAGGCTCTACGGTTTAAAGTAGTTGTAAATGCGTTTTTTAAATATGTGAAATTTTTTTTTTATTATTTTTGAACGTAAACATTGTTTTTGTTTCTCCCTAGGAGCGTGCACAAACGTGTAAGCCAGGGACTTCAACTGGGGAACGGGGCCCCCGACGCACAGCTTCCATTAGCGGCTAAAGAGCACCACCTTGCTGTCGCCAGCGCTCTCTGGAGAAACTTCTTCCCCTATTTGAAGAGCCAGAGAATGTCACAGATGCCACCTTCCCCACAGCTTGCTGACACAGCTGCAGGTTAGCACTGACCCTCCCTGCGACTACTGGATTTGGTGCTATTTTCCTGGCCACAAACTTTCAAGGATTTTGTGGTTTGGGGTGTTTCTCCTTCCACGTAGTAACTTCAATATGCATAAATGCAAAAAGTAGATTCCATGCTAAGTATTTTGATAAGAAGAAATATTGTAGTGTTGAATTACTTGATAAAATACAAACAGATTGAGAACTCCAAAGGGGTTTGAAGCTATACAAGCCTGACTTCTTTTTCCCCTGCTAGTCACAGATTACAGTCAACATTGCAAATGCCATACAATATAAATGACGACGACTTCTTTCAGTATTATCTAGAATTTGTATCTTTTTGTAGAAGTTTATTGTAATTTTGTGTTGAACTGTTCTTTTCATTATGGTTGTGATTCAAACTAAATTTTTAAAAATAATATTTTACATTTGAATACATTTTTTAAAAGGTTGATTACACGACGATTGTTTTTTGCTGAACCTTTATGGTCATGATCGTAAAGCTATTTCATAATTAATTTTGATTGTTTATCTTGTTTTACACTGAAGGCTTTTAATCTTGAAGTACAGCGTTCCATATGTATGTGAACTCCACGTGCAACGAGTTAGCATGGCAGTAAATAGAAAGAAATCCCAGTTTGATCTTTAACACCAGTAGCTAGCATTGTATTCTGTACTTACAGTGAAATCTTGTATCTATTTAATTTAGAGAAGTGAAATATAAAATATTTTTTCCCATCACGGTATGAATTAGATAAAGTTCAGAAGTACTGAGTTAGTAATAGAAAAGTTAAAAGACCTTTCATTTAAAGCAGCTCTGCAGCAGTTAGTGGGTAACACTAATGAAGGAGGCAGCGTGCAACGGTAGTGGTCTGACGCTGCTGAAGCATGTATGGGAAACAGCAATACAAATCAAAGGAAGAGGTTGTCCGTGTCAAAACTTTCATTCATTTCCTACAGCGTCACATCTTTTTATTTTATATTAACACAGTGAAATAGCAAGAAGAGCCACCTATTATAAAACCCGCTTAGAAGCAGAGGAGTGCAGTTGTGACCTGCTTTATAGAGCTGCGCTAGGCAGTACTACAGAGGAAGGCAAACCCTTCCCACGCTGTATGAGCTTCTTGCCTTAGAGGTTGCAGCCCAGAGGAGAGAGAGCAGCTCTGGCAGCTCTCCTGCTCCCCCTGCCAGGCAAATAGCCTGGGATTCACGTTATCCTTCCCGTCTCCCGTTTCTCCCCCCTCCACGTTATGGCTGATGCTGCAGAAACAATGTGATACTCTGGGAGAAGGCCGCCACAAATTGCTTCCTCACCTAAGGCAGAGTGGGGACTCTGTATGACCTCCTTTTTTATTCCGAGGCACAAAAGGAAATGTGAAGTCCTTCGTAGCTTAAGGTAGTCTGGCCCTACACCATTAATTAAAAGAGCTTCATTATTATTTCTGAAAACTAGCCTTTCCTGCCTAACTCAAAGTCAGCTTCTCAAAACATGCAGTTTTATAAATCATTATTTTAATAAATTAATATCACATTTATTTTTAACTTGAATTGGAGAATTTGGAAACTAGTGAGGCCTTTTATTTCATTGCCCTCCAAAGGCAGGTTTCCAGATTCATCTGATGCTTCTCATTTCCTATAACTTAATAACTGCTCAGCATTTCAGATTGCGTTTTCTTCCTCAATTTAAATGCATTTGTCATATGCAGCATAAAGAATGTGCTGTATTTTTTATGCTGGTAGTGTTAGATATAGATTCCACAGTAGACCTAACAGAAACAGCAAAAGGTTATGCTTCATTAACAAAAAGTCTGCACAAATTACTGTCCCAGTTTCTAGATCTGCAACTGTTATATGAAGATCTTTTTTCCAAGAAGCAGCTTGTCTGTAGTGCTTTATTTATATAGTAGCTTCTGATACATGAAAGTCTAATCTAAAAATAGAAAGATACCGGCTTTTACTGAGTGAATTCTTTCCAAATACAGTTCTTCATTGCAAGAAGTGTGTAAAAACTACTAAGCAAATAAATAAAACTCAGCCCTGTAAGGCAGGGTAATATTTATGTGTACAAGGGAAGAAGTAGTGGATGGAGGCAAGAAAGGGAGGCCAAAAAGACAGAAAAGCAAGTTTTTAAGACATGTTTTTTTATTGCATAGGTGGTAGAGCTATGCCTTCAGGATTTATAATCTGTGCTTTTGTGAATATATTTAAAATTGCATTTGTTTGGATATGTTTTTCCTCCGGTGTGTCATTTTGACTTACAGACTCCTTGGGACAGAGACTACATTTTAACATGTGTGCAAACGCTATCTGTTACAATAGTTGCCCAGTTTTAATTGAGATTTTTGGTGCGCCCAGACTGCGTATTATTAATCATTCAATGCTTTTTAGTGCAACAGGGATGTACTGAGAAACCATTAACACAGTGCCATGTTTTTTTCTCTTTAAAATCAGGTTTTACTCTCTTAGCTTTGGATATACCCAGCAAAGCCCTATCAGATCTCCAGCCACAGCCCGTTCTATCCATGATGCAGCTCTTTGGATGGGATGACATGGTGTGGCCTCAGCTGGTGTCAAGATATCTAAGTCATCTAATTCAAAACAGGTGAAAAATTGCAACTACTTGTTCTTCCAGTACCTTGTCGTTCCTTCATTAGAATTGAGGAGGCTGTTGCTTCGAACAGTAATGTGTCATTGAGGTGGTCCAGGTTCTTTGCCTCTGCTGAAGTTCTAGGTTTCTTGAAATCGTCTGGGACATTTCATAGTGGGTTGTGGGTGTTATTTGGGTTGAGTTGTTTGTGTGTTTTCATATGTAAATAGCTTAAGATACTCAAAATTTGTCAGGAAGATAGGTAAGTATTTTGAAAGACTTGTCTTTTATATAGCAAACCACTTATTTTTTTTCCCAGTGGAAACAGTGTTACTGACAGATTTTGGGTGGGGGCCTAGATGATATCTTCAGAGAAGTACTTCTGCGAAGAACAATACTGCATTGAAGTGAAATGCCTGAACCATAACCTATTTTTAATTTGCATAGTTATAGTTATCCACCTCCCTTCTATTGTTGTTTCACTTGGGCAAATTGTTACAGTTTGGCAAGGCAGTAACCTCCTGCCCTAGCTGCACTTCAAGTTGAATAATTTAACTTGGTAAATTTGAAAATTTCCAGTTAAAAGTGCTGGAGTTATTTTTCACATAAACTTAAATCTTCTTATAAAAAGACAAGATAAACATTATCATACAAATCTGAAGATGCTGTAGTAAGCGTTCAGTGTTTTGACTTCTTGAAAACAAAGAACTTCCCCAGGAAGCTGAGGAGGATGGCTTGGGCAGCATTGAAAGTATTGGGAAAATCATCATGTGGAAATGCACGCATTAAAACTTTCTTTTTGGCAAGCTTGGAACACTTTCTGAGTATATATTAATGTTCATGTAGCTCAGATTTCTGAGACCTGCTAAACCTATTAAATAATAGATTTAGAAAAATGTATGTTCTCACTCTTTCTGGTTCTCCCTCCTGCGTTCTCACTCTGTGTCACCCTCTGCTTTTCTGAATCTTCCCCCTTGCTGGAAGCATGGGACAGAAAACACTCACACAGAGGCCAATGTTTTTGCCCCTAAGCTGTTGGGGTTGCAGTTGCCCGGCATCGAGGAGAATTGTGTTTCCCCTGTCAGTTGCCTCAAAGCCAACAAGGGGAGACGAGGCAAAGGTATGTCCCGACCTCATCAACAGAGCTGTAAGGTGCTCAGGTTTCCTTGTGAAAGGACAGTGAGTACCTATGATAAGACTTTTTTGGTAGAATTGTACAGAGGTATCATGCTCTGAACACTGTCATTTTATTATGCGCTAATAAGACAGCAATTTTTGTAGCGCGATTCATGTACTTATTTACCTTAGGCAGTTGTAGAGCAAAAGTTACCAAAGTATCTAAGTGCTGGGATCTTAAGACTTCATGGTTACTGCGTTGCGATAATTTTCACATCAAACATTCTCAGTTAAAAAGCAAAAAGATTATTTCCATGATGATGCTGGTATATACCCTGCAAGCTCTGCCTGGTCTCTTTAAGATTGAAGCTTATTCTGCATATCAGCTATTTCAATATTGATAATAAAGGTTCTGATGGACAAGCTGTGCCCTTAGGAACGTGCGCACAACTTCGGCATTTCTTTTGCAGTAGTGCCTAAAAGTTCCTCTCCAGATCTGTGTTGTGTAGTGCATGATAGTATTACAACCTGCTTAAACTGACTTTGAGCATGTGTATAAGCTCACTGGTTTAAAAAGACCACTTGCCGTGCTTCTAGCAGGTAGTTATTGTGCTTTTCTTTCTTAAGGGTTAGGAGCATATTCCTCTCTAGTTTTAGGAAGATGCTTAAGTGGCCTACCTACCAGCAAGCAACAGAAACACGAGTGAGACTACAGCAGAAAATGTTTTTGTGAGCCGTTGGGGCCAAGTAGCCTAGCTGTCTACATCAAGATTACATAAGGCTGGAATTTTTTGTTATTTATACATTACTAATAAGAGCATTAAGTCCGTAGGCATTCTGGGTTTTTTTCTCTTTTGGTACTGGGATTTAATTATCATTTTTTATATTTTATTTGCTTGCATTTGGTCTCCTTATTTGTTTTGTCAGTAGTACTTCAGAAAGGATGTTCAGACAAAATATACAGTTGTCATTGGTTTTAACTAAATGAAATAGAAAAAAAAACAACCTTTACTAATGTTGCTCAGTGAGGAACAGAATCCAGTTTGGTTTACATTTGGACCTGTGTTGACTTCCTGTTGCAAGCATGAGTAAAAATTCAGTAGAAAATAAGTAGATTTATATGTACATATATCAAGAAAAGAGTACACGCATTTTTCATTAAAGTCAAAGCACCTAGGACTGACCAGGGAGGAAATCTCTTACATAAAAAGGTGTAACTATTTTCAAGAGATTTCACTGACGTGCAGCACACCCGGAGCTCATCTGATAGGAATGGCAAACAGGGTGCAGCACAGACCCGCTGCCCGTTAGCAAGGCGTTTCTGCAGAACTAATGATGTGGGGCTGAAGTCCTTGGGAAAAAGTGGCTCCAGCAGCTACTTGCGGTGGTAAGGCAGGTGAAACTTTGGGAATACCGAGCAGCAGAGTAGAGGGATTGCGCATTGAGTGTTGATGGTGCCATTGACTCCGGCCTGACACCTGGCTGGTAGAACAGTAGCGAGGGTTTGATTGAAAGTACGTACAGCAAGTTTGCTGTGCGTGGGCATGTATAGACTTGTGTGCGTATACATCCACAAATGCATACGCCTGTAAGTGTACATCAAGGATAGCGGTTTCCTTTCTCATCTCCGAGCTGCCTTTTTACGTTTCCCCTTTTTGATCTGTTTCTAACATGATGTATCTTTATTTGCAAAAGCAGACCTTCTCTTCTCCATCTTTTACGTAGCGAGGACAAAGCAGACTTTTCAGAATGGCGCGGGGCACCTGAGCTACCTTCATAGGAAAGGCCTGGGTAGCTTAAGCCGTGTCAATAGGAAGTTCCAAGTTGATTCAGATAAACTCTTCCCAGCATTATACATCATCAGTTTAGGTAATACTACCAAATTATCCATTGTTAGAATAAGGTGTTTCCTATTGTGCGAATTTTTTCCCCTCTGTTTTGTTCTATGTAGAGAGAACATACGTATGTGCGTATATATGCTTTTATATTACCGTGTATGGCATTACCAAATTTATCATGTTGTCTGTATTTAGGCATCAGGATATTGTGGGCAAAGTCTGTAGAGTACACAAAAGGAGTGCCAGTTGGCCTTTCTGTTACTTTAGTTCTAATTGTTTCTGTGCACTGTTTTTATACGTCTACAACCAAATGAAACACTCTGCCACCTTTTTGCATACTTTTATTAGATTGCTGTACCTTTTTCTTCCTCTTCTACCTGTGCAGCGCACTGTGTGAAGCTTTTTCCAGTATGGGATATACGTCCTACGAAGCTCTGACAGTACGTTCTTGGTTTCGATGCATTTTGCAAATGTTCATAGATCAACCGACTGGTATGCTGGCCAAGACAGATGCTGAGCGAACAGTTGGTAAGTGTTCGCATTTCCCTAATGTTTGCAGTAACGATTCTATATTGCAAAACTGGCAAACATTTTCAGCTAATTACAAAATGTATTTTTGTTTGTATTCCTTTACTTTTACCTAATTACAAAATGTGTTTCTTTACGCTGCTTGTGCTATTTATTGATAGTTTGCCTGCTCTGCATATGACAAATTTATCACAAACAAAGATAAAAGAGCTTGTTTCCTTGGAAGCAAAGAACAAAAACTTGCTCCCAAGGAGACAAGCTATTTTTCCCCCATGGAGAAACTGCTCTGAAAAAAGTGAAAATCTGAAGTAAATAGTCAGAAATCATGCTGTGAATGCCCTAAAAGAAAAAAAAAGGGAAAAAAAAATCCAGTTGCAAGTAATTCTTTCATTTTCTATATTGGATATTTTGCTTTCTTAGAGCAATACTTCATCACTTCTATAAAACACTGCAGTTCTAATTATTTGTAAAACACATCTTCTAACGACAGGTTTTCATACGCATTTTGTAGATTTTGCAAAAAACCGTCAGTAAAATGAAAGACTTGGTTATCTATCACTAATACTCTTCATTCTCGTATATCTGTATCAGAAACATAACTAGTTTAGACACACGTTCTTCGTCTAGAGAGATAGTTGCAGAATCCTTGTATTTTAGACATTTTAAAATCATGTTTCATTTTATGATTTTGGGACCCAAGTAAATCAAAAAGCACAACTGTATACTATATTTACTGCTCTCTTGTAACAAACAGAGAAAGCCTATATGGAGCAGCTGACTGAAATGACAAGACTGGTTTTTAAGCTCTCAGAAGTGGAAAACATTCTTTCAAAGGCTCCTGATGAAGAGTCCGTTTTGAAGCAAGACCCTAAAAATGCTCTTGTCCAATTCATTAAGGTACTGTACATCTCTGTGTTAGCTTCATAGGACAATTTTTGGGAAAAGAAATTATGTATCAGATTTTGTTTGGTGTAGGAAAAGAACTTATCACACAAACCTGGTAAGAGACTTAGTAAGTTTGTTTGTATTTATTTCAATGTTTCTGTTTTCTCAGGCTGTTGGTAGAACTTACAGTGGCCTTCAGACGCTCCCTGAGAAATCTGCCATGGTAGCCAAGGCTCTGGAGTATTTAGGTGATGTATTAAAGTATGTAAAACCTTATCTGAAGGTAAAAGGACCTCCAGAAGGTCTGCAGCTTACATATTGGATCATAGGTAATTATTTTGCAACCTCTTCTCTTTTAGGAAATAGTTTTAAGAGATCAGTAAAATGTGCCATTTAATATTCTTTTTTTCTCTATACTGTCCATCTTAATGGTTTTAAAAAAGAAAAGTCACTAAGATGTTACAGTTATACATTTAATTTTCTTCCACTGATTTTTTTTTTCTTTATCCTGATGTCTAACCTCCTTGTGCCTTTTTTTTTTTTTAAATTACCTCTGCAAATGAGTATTTTCAAAAGTATGATGTTTTCATGTCTTTTACCACTGAAAACCACCCATTTTACCTAAACAAAACCAGAAACAATGACAAGGCAGTGAAGCAGTGTTACGACAGGCTACATCATATTTACTGGAGTTATGATAGTGGACTGGTTGGCTTAGGAATGTGATTTGCTGCCTTTTAGAACTGCTTCTCTTGCATATAATTCAAATCTAGTATTTGTTCATTAAAGTGTGGAATCCCCGATAGGGTGGAAAAATAAGAGTGCTGTTTGGTATGAATAAATGAGCCAGTCTGACCCACTTACCTTTATGTACCTTAAACCTTATGTATCTTAAATGCAATTCATTATCTCTGTCTTTATATGCAGTGTATATCATGATTATGAGGAGTACAGTGGAAAGCATGACCAAGATGCAGAAAGTGCATCAAATGTAATGGAATTTGAATTTTGTAAAATATTTTACTTTTCTATTGCAAGACCTGCACGTTTGAATGTATAAAGCACATGTCGAATTAAATGTTTTTAGATATCCAGGTGTTGGGTTGGAGCCCTGTAAAGTAATTTTAGATCGGTATTTTCCTTTCTGTCTTGCAGTAGGAAATGATTAATCTTCAGTGATGCTCTTGTGTGCAAGAAATTGGCCTTTCTTTTTAGTTAAGGAAACATAAAAAAGGTTTAAAAGAAAAAAAATGTTTAAGTGTGTTTCAATCACTTCTTCCCATTCAGTGGGCTCGTTAAATTATAAGGACAAAGCAAGAAACTTAACAAATCTAAACACCTCTTGTCTGTGGTCAGATTGTGTCTTCTACTGTCCCATACATCACAGCAGTGATAATAGGAGTACTTTTAGCAGGAACGAGCGTGTTTCTTTCAAAGCAGGAAGCTTAGACAACATTATTAGAAGTATTGTTAAGTGATCGTTCTCTTTCTCTATGATTGATCATTGTGTTTTCTTTCACTCCACAAGATTAATGTTGTTTTGCGTTGTTTTTAGAGATGGTAATGGATGACTTTTATAGATTAATAATATCTTGTAACAGCCTACTTTTGATCTTTCATTATTTTCAAAGTCTTAAGCATATTTTCTTGGGTTATTCCTGTACTTGCAACCCAGCAAACTTTCTTGCTTCTAATTAAATATAAATTTAAGAATGTCTGTGGGAACTGCTACATAGGAATCTTGTTTTATTTAATCTGTATTTTGAGTATTAACACTCAGGAGTACGGAGTTATTTTCTCAAGAAAAATTACACCTCACCTGCAATAAAGATGTTTTTCAAAGTCAGGGTATTTACACATCAACACCTTTTTACCGTTTTTTTGCAACTCAAGAGCAAGATCTTAAAACTGACTCAAAGCTGCGCAAGTGATACGTTAATGTGTTGAAAACTAGAAAGATGTTCTCTGAGGCTCTCATTTTGGGGACTGAGTGTCCACAAAGATCTGGAGAGACCGTGCTGCTTTAATGAAGTTGTCTGCCCCTTGTTCTTTTTAATTTGCCAAACTAGATGCATTAAATACAATTGGAAGGATACCTAATGTTTTCCTAACATTGAATCGCTGTGTTAGTACTTGCTGATGTGGGCACAGTGGTATTAGACAAATGTGAAGGGAAGGCAAAGGCAGCATCTCTCTGTAAAGTGTGATGAATGCACACAGTGAGGTAAATGTTTAAGTCCATGTGTGCTAATTGCAGTAGTGTTATGTATCAAGTTTAGTTAATTTTTCTGCAGGGATGTGAGAGACTGTCCTTTCTTTGCATAACTGTACTTTTCCTAAAGCAGGTTCACTTGCTTAAAAACTTGTAATTGTAATGTATTGAATCAATTTAGTACTTTTATTTTGCTGAACTGCAAATGGACTTTGAGCTGTCTTGACTGGGCTTTTTCTAAGGGGATGTCATGGAATGAGAACGTGAGAGTTAGACATTTCAGTTGCTGTTGCTACTCTCGCGTTATCTAATTGAACATAATTGCCTCTTTAGGCTTGCTTTTTTTTTTTCCAGGCTGTAAATGGCTTTGGTTTTTCTTGAGTGTTTTTTGTTTGTTTGTTTTTTTTCTTCAACAGGATGTCTGCTAAAGTTCTGGGCACCGATACTGGCTACTTCCAAAGCGCAGCAACTCTTGTTCCGCATCGTGGATTGCTTACTGCTGCCGCACTCTGTGCTCCAGCAGGACAAAGAGCTGCCTGTGGCTTTGCTGTCTGCCATTCGGGAAAGCCTACCTCTTTATCTTCAGGTAAATATCTGAACTCTGTTATCAGCAGACAAATGTATCTTCAGGAAAAGATTCATATTGCACAGGGTGTTTTCTTTTTCCCTAATCAAAACAAGCATTGACTGAATTTAAAGAAGCAGCAAGAGGAGTTTTTTCTTCTTGTAGAAGTGGAAGGGAAAATGCCACCCCGTTGGCTTTCCTCTCGTTGCATGCAGCTATGCTGTGGTGCACTCCAGAGCTGCTAGTCTATTCACTGTATATAGAAAGCTTTTAGCCAGCCTGCTGTTTACACTGGTCTCTGATGTGAGGGGTTTCTGAAGCAGTGGATCAAATAATCATAATATGTAGCAAGACGCTTGTTGAGATGACAGAGCAAACAAATGTTTTAAATCATCCTCGACTTGGCTAACTGTAGATAATTAAAGATGAGCTACTCTTTTTTCGTTGCTCTTAGCAACAAAACACAGTCCTCTTCCTGTCATGGCACTCTTTTATCTTAATAGTTTGAGAATATCTTTTGCTGAATCAAGTTCCTGGTGCTTACACTCTTACGTGACTAAAGCCTTCTTGCCCATTATTCGTGTTATTCTTCTCTTGGCTTAACTATCACTCTTGAAACTCCGTAAGGCTAGTTCATGCTGCAGAAAGACGCTAATTCCAGATGGTGAGGAAGAGAAAAGAATATATTTTTTAAATAAATAAGTTGACATGTTTTTCCTTGGGTCTTTTTTGCTGACTGTTTTCCCTTCCCTCTTAGTCTTCACTTTGATTGCAGTCTTAACAGATTACGTTACAGGATCGTATTGTGAAACAATGCAGTGGTGACATTGTAAACATCCCTCAGACTTATTCCTTTCAAAAGTTGCGTTGTGATCAATGGCATCTCATATGGAAGTGAATATGATAACGTAATGATGTGCAGAATACGACTTGCTTTGCTGCTCTGTAGGTATTTTCAGAAGCTATATATACGTGTAGGACTATCTGGACACTGATATTACCACAGAATGTGGCTGTCTGCTTGCTAATTTAGTATTTCAGTCAGAGAGCACTTTTTCGCTGTAGTCTGCACGTACGGATGTAGTCTTAAGATGAAGCCACTCAAGTTGGCTTTGAAGTCCGAGTGTTGTGGACCCTTGTTTCCTGTTCTCTTTGTCATTCTCAGACTTCCTGACCTCACTGTCATACTCTTCAGCAGTCTGCTGCGTAGTCCATGTGCTTTCCGGCTAAGCTGGATGATCTTATTGACCAAATAGGTTTTCTTAGACAAATGCTGCTTCTAGAAAACCAGTAATTCTTTAATTTGACAAAACTTTTGGGGAGAGAAAACAAAGACGACAAGACTTATTTTTCCTATTTCAATGTGGAACATCTGCATTTTATTAGTTGTTTGTAAATACAAAGTTCTAACATTTTTAAGTGCTTCGAAGTGCTTTATTCATTCCAAAAGGCTTCCTTCCCCTTTATTTGGGAAAGTGGAAGAGTTCTGATTTAGGATCAACTCAAAATGAAAATATTTCAATATCAGTTAAAAAAATATTCTCTTAGGACTGCATCTGACCTCTTTTGAGATTAAATGGATTCTAGGCACTCTCTGACTTCTTAAGTTATTGTTTCACAGTTGGCTTAAGCCAAGTTGGCTTGAGGCTAAATTCATTCCCTTTCACCCCTACATGTGTTTCCCATTTAATTTGCTTTTAATGATTCTGTGAATATGAGATGACTGCAATTTGAGTCGATTCAGCTAATAGCTAGCCCCACAAAACAAAAAAACAAACCCCCCAAACCCAAACGGGCTTATCAGAAAAGTGATAAAACAGGAAAGCATGTAAACATGGTGGGAGGAAAGACAGGGAAACAGCATTGTCTGGAAATAAGCCCACTTTGACTAACTTAAGGTACTGGTGAGATGTGTGATCGGACTCCTTGGATGGCTGCTTTATGTCTGGTGACCATTCCTGGAGGTGGAGCGGTGGTATTTTAGTGCAGGACCCTTAATTCACCCTAATGTTAGGCAAACCTTGTTCTGTAGATCTGTCCCTGTTAATACTCTAGTTTACAACTTAATCCCTTGGCAGTTACATGAAAATAAAGAAATGGTAATTTGGAGACCATGCAAAATATCTTCTTATACATGCAAATTCTTTATTCATAGTCAAAGCATAAAAGCCCTTGAGTAGCATTTCTACTCAGAGGTCTTTTCAATTCCTTTTTTTCTTTCCAGTCTTCTGAAAAGTTCCAAGCTCCATCTCAATCTTTTCTTCTTTTCTTGTCCTGAATTCTCTTTCTTCAGCTTCTTCAGTGTGGGTTGCTCCTCCTTTGTCCAAAAAACCTCCTTAGATCTCAGAAAACATCTTAGTTTGCAAGCAATGGTTTGCAAAACTTCTCTTTCCAGAGATTCCAACAGCTAATCTTAATGTGGTTTATTTGATCCTTTTATGTGGGTTTAGAAAGGATTTGAAATCAATCTTAGTAGAAGGTAACTAATTTCACATTGATTGATGCAGAAATCTTAGTAAATCCTATAGAATTCCTGAATTGTAGAGAAAAAGATGGCCCAAACACTTGCATTCCCAGCCTAATGGTAGTGCAGCTGGCCACACAACTTGGGCAGCAGGCTTAAAAACAATGTTGTTGTCACTGTGCTGTACTAAGAGAGGGCATTGCCTTTGTTTGTCACCCTATAATGACGGAGGCCAATTTTTCGTCTTTTAGGACAACACACGAAGCTCCTTCTCTCTCCACAACATAGTTGGAATAGTTTATTACTACCTTCAAAATTCAGCAAAACTGCTGGCTGTATCCCACCCTCCCTCATCCCGTGGCCCCCAGCCTACAGGTTTATTTTTAATAGATCAAAATTACAGGCTTTGTTTAATTTTACACAAGAGCAAATAGTCAAATGCTTTAATTAAGACTAGACGTTGCATTTCTCTCTCGTCAATTCAGACTGACTGTGTTTAGTTTGTTATATTTGTGTTTACGGTATATATAAATTTGGGCTATACAGTTGTGTCTTTTGGCAGCTATTGGCAACTGGTCTGTTCTCCGCAGTAGTTTGAACTTCTCTAGAAGTTGTTTTTCAGACATACTCACTGAGGCTGCCTTGTTAAAATAGCTTAGCTCTAGCAACTTTTAAATTCTTTTTTTTTTTCTTGCCTAAAGGGTTGCTGTATAGATACTATTACTTCCACTGTTTATCATCTGTTTTATCATAGAATCATAGAATTTGTTGGGTTGGAAGGGACCTTAAAGATCATCTGGTTCCAACCCCCTGCCATGGGCAGGGACACCTCCCACTAGACCAGGCTGCTCAAAGCCCCATCCAGCCTGGCCTTGAACACTTCCAGGGATGGGGCATCCACAGCTTCTCTGGGCAACCTGTGCCAGTGCCTAATCACCCTTACAGTAAAGAATTTCTTCCTGATTTACAATCTAAATCTACCCTCTTTCAGTTTAAAACCATTACCTGTCGTCCTATCAATACACTCCCTGATAAAGAGTCCCCCCCCATCTTTCCTGTAGGCCCCCTTTAGGTACTGGAAGGCCGCTATAAGGTCTCCCCGGAGCCTTCTCTTCTCCAGGCTGAACAATCCCAACTCTCTCAGCCTGTCCGCATAGGAGAGGTGCTCCAGCCCTCTGAGCATCTTCGTGGCCCTCCGCTGGACCCGTTACAACAGGTCCATGTCCTTCTTGTGCTGAGGACTCCAGAGCTGGACGCAGTACTCCAGGTGGGGTCTCTCTCACTAGGGCGGAGTAGAGGGGCAGAATCACCTCCCTTGACCTGCTGGCCACGCTGCTTTTGATGCAGCCCAGGATGCGGTTGGCTTTCTGAGCTGCAAATGCGCATTGACTGCTCATGTTGAGTTTTTCATCAACCCACGCCCCCGGGTCCTTTTCCTCGGGGCTGCTCTCAATCCATTCTCTGCCCATGCTGTATTTGTGCTTGGGATTGCCCCTGCTCTTGTGCAGGACCTTGCACTTGGCCTTGTTAAACTTCATGAGATTGGCAGGGGCCCATGACTCAAGCCTGTTCAGGTCCCTCTGGATGGCGTCCCTTCCTCCAGAGTGTTGACCTCTCCACCTCCACACAGCTTGCTGTTGTCGTCAAACTTGCTGAGGGTGCACTCAATCCCACTGTCCATGTCACCGACAAAGATGTTAAAGAGCGCAGGTCCCAATACCAAGCCCTGAGGGATGCCCCTTGTCACTGGTCTCCATTTAGATATCGAGCCGCTGATCACATCTCTTTGAGTGTGACCATACAGCCAGTTCCTTATCTGCCAAGTGGTCTATCCATCAAATCCATATCTCTCCAATTTAGAGACCAGGATGTCATGCAGGACAGTGTCATATGCTTTGTACAAGTCCATGTAGATGATCATATTTGATGACCTAGGAAAGATTTTGCTGGGATATATCAAAACTGTCCTCAGAGTTGTCTGAATGACAGACTTCAGCAAGTAAAGCATGAAGAACATGAATGAACAGACATTTTATAATTTTATGGGACTGTTCTTAATTATGAGATAGTGAGGCATGTAAAATGTAACATTAGATATTTTGCCATTGTAAAAAGAAATTGAGTTGATTTGTGTGTTAGTGGAAATTTGAGAGCAGTTTGCTCTTGGATAGATTGCTCTTGGATAGATTTCTTGGAGAATGATTCGGAGGGAATTTGGTACACATTTAGCAGTAATATGGGAAAGAACTGAAGTGGTGTACAGAACTTAGAGAAGAAATAGTAGTTTAAATATATCTTGTGGTGTAGGTGAATGGAGTAAGCATAATATGCCTAATGGTGGGAAAGGCAAGGTACCTTGCTTGATTTATCAGCATTAATCCTGTCCAAACACAGAAGATAGTTGATTTCTGTCTAAATACAGGAGAGTGGCGAAAGAGCTTAATTCTAAATAGTGCTTGGCACATACATTTTCCAGTGATTTTAATGGGCCTGTGCAGGCTCAGCATTTGTCAGAGATCAGACCTTAAAAGCCCTCCTGTGAGCCACATCTGTGGTCCGATATTTGAGCAAGCTTATTAATACGTTTTGTGAATTATAGTATGTGTTTAATAGGAATTGTACAACATTAATTGGTGAACAGCAGATTTATTCCAACAGCAGGACTGATATTATAAGTCATCATTAGGTGCCTTGGCATTTCTGCAGTGCATAGTTCCAGTAATCCATACTAATCGGTTCTTTGCTCTCCAGGTGATTTACAGATATATGGATAAATCAGAAGAAAGAGGCAGCTCTGGCCACAAAAGGTTCCTGCAGTGAACACGCACAGGAATCAGTTGCCTTTCTGCTGAAATGAGGAGCAGATGTTGTCATGCCCCTCTGCTCCCCTTAAAATGTCTGGGGTTTTTGGTTTTGGGTTTTGTTTGTTTGTCTTTTTTTAACCTCAGAAGATGGAGTTAAGAAGAAGTTAAGAAGAAAAGAGCAGCTCTATCAACCCTTTAAAATCCATCTGCTATGTAGGGATTGTCCTAGGGGGCTGATGTGATTGATTTCAGATCTCTGGTCCAGAATTGCAGTCCAGTAGCATGTGTTTCTTTTCTCTCTCATGTGAACAGTAGCTTCCTTCATCTCTGTTAATTACCAGTAGGATTTAAAAGCAAAAAGTTCCATGTGATTCCCTTGTAATCACATCCTTGGCCAGTGCTGCCTAGGATATTTTGCCATTGCACTCGGAGATTTGCAGCTACTGTCCTGTTGGTAATTTATCCGTTGTGCCACTTGGTATATGGCATTGTCAGATCTTGTGCTGGTCTGTTGCTCTCTGCACTTTGTAAGAAAAGGAGGAGTCCAAAATAAAGAACACGGTGTTGAGCTAAGGCTAAAGTCAATGGGCCTTCACGTCCAAAAGAGAAACCCAGGTTCCTCTCTGGAAACCTTTAGGGAACAGGGTGAAAGGTCTGATGGTTCTTCCCTGAAGAGCTTTGATGCTGTAGATGTGCCCTTCACGTGTGATGGGCATGGATTTTTCTACTATGTAGAAGAGAAGGCTTTTTTCGCTTGGGTTGCTTTTCCTGACAACATGGAGGGTAATTTTTCTCACTGTTGTCTTGCTGGACAAAAGAATTTGGATCTTGGAAGCCCTTGGTGCTAATCTTGTAACTTTCGTTAGGAAAAATGATGAGGATCCTCCTTATTGAAGAGAGACTTCTGGTATTACTACGTGGTTTTAAAAATTTCGCCTTTTTTGAGAGGCAGCATCTCTGCATGGCCCACCAAAAAGGAACCTAGAATCCTTTCTAAAGAAAACATTAGGTTACACAAAAAAGGGGTTTTCTGTGTTTTATAATTGCTTCTTAAGTTAACAGCTCTCATTACAGGGTTCCAAGAGCTCTCTCTATCCTCATCAAATACCTAAAGGAAAAAAATCACTAGTTAACATATGTCCTTTTTTTCCTCTCTAGTCAAGAAGAGTATCTTTCAGTAATGCTCTTGACAGGATTTTGTTTTACTTATTCCTTTCCATCTTTTCCAGATTACATCTCTCTCCATCCCACATCCCAGAAAATTAGAATCAGTTTACTTCAACTCGAAAAATGAAAATGCTTTTACGAGTGATCAGGCTAGGTTTGTTGATCCATCTTTGAATGAAACTATTAGAATGTCTGCAAAAATTAGTCAGTGTTCCTTCAGATATCTAAATTCTAATATTTTTTGCTTTTTATCGCACCTATTAAGTATCTTTAAGATCATTTCTTAAAAACGGTAACTCTTACTATTTAATAATGATTGATTTTTTTCTGTCTTTTCTTGATACTATGTAGCATTTGCGAATCCTCAGTTTGAAGAACTGTCTCATTTTAGTAATTATTGTTAGTACTTCACAGGTGTTATGTTTCTCATGTATTCCTGCAGGTGTCCTCTGTAAGGTTGTGATGTTCTTTGTGTCCCTTTTATCAGATAGATTAATACACTTTCTCCCAGGTTTGGGTTTTTTTTTCAGTGAGTGCCAGCTCCGATTTGGGGATTATGGAATATTTTCTGTCTTTTTGTAAGAGCTGCAGTACAGAAATCACAGACAACTCTTCTTTATGCCTGCTGCAACATCTTATTGAAAACACCACACAGTCAAGCTTGCATACTAAATAATCTGTCATCTGTAACAGCCTCTCCGAGTCTGCTACTTGCCAAGCGGTGTTTTTTAAGAATTCTGATATAGCAGCAGCTGCTCTTTCCTACAAAATTTTGCTGTATGTGCACAAAAGGAGGAGAGAATCTGAACCGTTTATCAAAGCCCCGGTTCAGGAAGCGTGGTTTTTCTCATTGGGACTTACCAAGATTACCAAGGAGCTCTAGAAGTATGGGAAGTTAAACCCTAACCAAACGTGTCTGTGTTCAAGAGGGCCACCTACAGCAGGTCTTCAGGCAGGTCCTGAAGCACCTCATTTCCTGAAATCTCACGTTTCTTGCATTCGTTTACTGTGGAACCAAAAGTGGGAAGTCCCCCTTTCAAGACAGTGCCAAGAAGACCCTCAGCTATGCCTCAGCCTGCTTTTTTTTCCTGAAGGAATTGTTCTGTCATGTTCGCACAGACCAGGTATAGATGAAAATCTTTTGGGGGAGGGACTGCGATGTGAAAAGCAACAGAAGTACTCTGTGTCAGTAGCTGGGGAACAAAAGCAGCTTGTCTTGAACCTTTCATTCATGTATTAGCTTACCTCAGCGACCATCAATATTCGGGCAGATACTCGTCCTACCAAAACTGGAGTCTGGATTGCAATGCTAGTGGAAGTTTGAAGTACTGTTGGTAGTTGCTGTCTAGGGAACTCTGTGCTTGAACTTCTTTTATGCCATTATTCTTGTTGGACAAAACTATTGTGAAAACTGGGATTTCTCAAGAGGCTTCTGTTTGTGTGCTGGCTGTGACCCTTGTGATAGGAGATCACTGGAGGTTTTTTTGGTTTTTTAGTGATTTGTTCTTCTACCTTTCAGTAATCAAAGGAAGGGGAAGGAAACTCTTAACTTTCTCTCACAGCAACTCGTACCAGTAAGAAGAATACTCTTTCTTCAGAGACGTACCCTGTGTATGTTGTATAACTATGGGTAGTGTGCAGATAGACACTTTCTGGGCAAGTACTTTCATTATAGATTTTTCTCTGGATCAATATAGCTTATATTGGATAAATCACAGCAGTTTTAGCCTTATCTTAAGCAGATTGTAAAAAAAACCCTCTAAATCCCTTATAAAGGGTGCGTAATTTGCCCTAATTTGTTCACACTGTGAGCAAAATGCTTCTTGTCAGACCACAATTCTAAGTGCTCATCTTTCTGCTATGTCGGTTGTACAAAAATTTCACCCATTGCTGTACAAACAGATGCGGTATTCTCTCTCTCTTCAGAAGTCGTACCTGACTAGTATGCTTTGTTAGACCACGTACAGAGTTGAAAAAGAAATGAGGAGCTCTTGGGCACAGAAACACTTCTCAGGTTTGAAATGCCAAGGTTTTATTTCAAATTTGAAGGGGAGCTTTCGTGTCCCAAAGCTTATCTTCCAATATATTAATTAGTCTAGCAAAAGATTTTCTCTGCTTTGCAAGCCTTGCTCTGGCTCTGTCTTCATTTATAGACCATCATATCTGCAGCAAATTACTGATGCTTGTTTGTCATGCAGTAGTTATTCTTTGTGCAGCAGTTTACACAGCGTGTAGCAAGTATTTAGCCTACAGTTGTTTAAGATTTATTCAAAAGTATTGTTAAAAATTTATTCAGTTTCTCACTTTTTAAAATTTTCTTCTACAGGGCCTGTCCTTTATATGTTGTCAGTCCCAAACACAGGGTGCTTATTTAAATCAACTGCTTGGGAGCATTATTCAACAGTATTTTGGACGATTTCTCCCTTCTTCTCCGACTGCGCTTGGAGCGGGACAGCATCCTATGCTGACTGCTTTATGCACTTCCATTACAGCCTCCCAGATGCTACGGCTACGGAAGACCACTCTGCATGTCATAAAGTAAGGACCAGCAACGTAAAAAAAACCCAAACCACCACTTATTCAGATTTCAAAAATAGCTAATGAGAAAGGGAATGCCCCTGTTTTCTTCTCAGTAACTGATAGTTTGGCTGTGGGAAGAGCCTGTGAGTTGCTGGGCAGGGAACAGAGGAAGGGCAATGTGTATAGAGCAGGAGAGTAAAACTGGGAAGACTAGTGAGAGTCACTGAGGATGGAGGTCCTAGACTATAAAATATCATAGGAGGCTGCATGAAAAGCAAGTGTTTTTCTAGAAAAATTGCACTCCAATATACAGCATCGTATATTTGCGTCTCAGGCTGTGTTTAGGGTCACAGAGTCGTAGTGCCGCTTATAGTTGCCACAGTTACCTGTACACGGGAGGCCTCATTGCGCTTGTTATAAATGTCAGGGTATTGTATTTTTCTGTGTTAAAGAGTGTGTATGCATGTTGATTAAGAGAATTTTAGTGTTGATCTTAGATAAATATGATAGGCAATCCTGTAAGTCACGCCTAAG
Organism: Larus michahellis; assembly: GCF_964199755.1. Lineage (NCBI taxonomy): Eukaryota > Metazoa > Chordata > Aves > Charadriiformes > Laridae > Larus > Larus michahellis. The sequence goes on from NC_133898.1 coordinate 87,666,058, forward strand.
GGAGTGAATTAAGATTTCACAATCTTAGTTCTGACATGTTTTTAACTTATAAATGCTCAAACTTCGTCATCTTACTAAAGTTATTTGTGAATGTGCGCGCGCACGTGTGAATTTTAAGATGGATAGTGGAAAGTAAGTTCTGAAAGTGCAAGGCACTCGGTGATTCGTAAGACATGAAATGTTCCTTAGAAGTGAGCAGCAGGCTGATTTGCAAACTGTTGGGTGGTCAGGAGGCAGTCACTTAGGTCTATAGATAAATACGTATAGAGTTTGCTAGTTCGTCAGCTGTTCAGTAGTGTGAAAGCTACTGAATCTCTTGCTGCTGCGCAGAGGAAGCTGAACCACATGGTCAGGGGTCTATTATCCAGGTCAGGGAACAGTTTTAGTGGAAGAGCACCCCTGAAAAAAATTAGTGTGAAATTTTCATAGTAAATTAATGGGATAGAAGATTTCGGAGTTGCTAATATTAAAGTGAGTAAGATCCCATGATACAAGAAACATAGAAGTTAAGTATTACAACTTTCATTTACCAAGTTATACCAGTGCTTTGAAGCTGTGCAATGAAATGCTCAGATCTCTGAAAGTCAGGTTTCATTTCAACGTTGTAGAAACAGGCCGTGGTAAGTTTTCAACAAGGATAGTGGATTTAATGATGCATTGCTCAGTAAACGTGCATGCCTCGTTTGGGTAGCTGATGGTACCTAATATTAAACGTCTAAAAAGTTATTTTGAAGGTTCTGGGAGCGCTTTTGCTAACTGATTGATGAATAAATGCTGCGCTTTCTTTTTACCTGCACCCTTCTCCTGAATGCTTCAATTTAAATTTATTGTCTTCAAACTTCAGTAAAGTAATTTGTAATGTCAAACCAACAGTAGTCCTGATTCTTGTATCCTTTTGTGGAAAAATAACAAATCAAGCCGTTCAGATTGGAACGCTCAATGGGCGTGATGCCAAAATTTGCTCTTGTTGCAGATTGACAGGTCAACTTTTATCTATGTGACAAATTTTATACTGGAGATGATGATGTTAATTCTGACGGAGCAAAAGCAGACTTTGGCTGTCCCGTTACAACATACTGTTGACAAAAATAAAACAACAGTACCGGTATCACAGCAGAGCCGTTATCATATCGCAAGTTGGATTGTGAGTTGACGAAAGCACATAAAGCTAAATAAAGGAATTGAACAACAGTTGTGTTTTGGATGTTGTTTTAGGGTCTTAGAATCTGGACTTCTCCCTTTATTCAGTTATTTTGTGAAGCTGCCTTTGTATTTTAACTTTTATGGTCTCACTTGGCTTTTTAACTATAATTATGAAAGCTGTTATTCCTCACTTCCCTCTCAACAGAAGAGTCAGAAGGCATCACTGTCCTCTGATAAATTGGGAGTCTTTTCTTGAGACCAAGACAAATAGAAGCCATTAGTTGAGCCTAGATAAAGAGAGAAATCTAGGTAATAGGCCTCCTGCTGAAATATCACAAAGTTATTTTAAGGTGTACAGTGCTTGCATTGAATGGGAAAAACCCACAAATTATCGACTCTGCTTTGGTTTGCTTTGTCTTCCCAGTGAAAACTACATGCAGTTCAAAGGTAACGCTCCACCTCCTCGCTTGGCCTCCGTTCTCGCTTTCGTTCTTGACGTACTTCAGAGAACCCAGAGCACTGAACTATGTGACATTGACTTCGTTCTCCCGGCCGTGTTGAAATGCATGGTGTTGGTTAACGAGCTGCAAGGTGAGCTGCTTCTTTGCTTTAAATACATTTCTGCACACCTGTAAGATTTTTGTACTGCTGAGCATCTTTCATCTCAATATTTAAGACTCTCAGATGAGTTGAATGAGATACTTTGGCTGGATAATCTGGACAAGCTTTCTTTTGTCATTAACTGGTCTGAGACTTCTGTTTCCATGAGACGGAGAAATCCTGCCTTCTTTTGCTCTCTCATGAACTAATGATCGGTTTCTCAGGAATCTGAAAAGCATTTTCTTTCTCCCCATCCTTCCCATCTCATTTCTCCCAGGCTTGGTAACTGTGGAAATTTTCTTGCACCTAAAGGTTTGAGACTAAATAAGACTAGCGTATGTTCTCCCCATGGAGGCATTATAAATGGATTAAAAGTAGCATATTGCTCTCTGAAGGCATCTTTGAGTCTTCTTTCTTCTTTTAGCATGCTTTGTTTGGTAGTGAGAGCTTCTTTATTTTTAGCTTCTTAAAAAATGAAGCTCTCTGTTCACCCCACAGTTGCATAATGAATGTGCGTGTGTGCCTAAGCTCAAAATTTCCACTTCTTGCTGCCAGTAGAGGCATTAAGCAAAATGGGGATTCACCTCTTGACTTCTCCTGGGAATTTTGTCTAGTGAAGTACTTTTTTGATTCTGGCCTGTAAAAGTTTCCAGGACAAGATAGGCTTGGGAAATTAGCTGAATCATCACACACCTTTCTTCCCCCTTTTGCCATCACAGTCATTTCAGCCTGAAGCTGAAAGTACCTAAAGGACCTACTTTGCAGTGTGCCGCTGTAGCCACCAGCTAGACAGGGCTCCATCACACCCTTGTAGAAAAGTCCTTGGCAGCCCAGTTCCACAGTCATAAAGGAAGACCTGCATCTTGCAACTTGAGTATTGATTTGGAAAAAATTAGAAACAGTGGGGTTTTGTGGAGGGTTGGTTTTTTCCCCCTTAAAAAAAGACGTAGGGTGGCTTCCAGAACAATACCCACCACTGAAAACAAGGAGCAGATCTATATAGCTTTGGGCAGGATATAATGCCATGACTGCTTTTCTTTAATTCAAATAGGAATGATTAAATAAACAGAACTGAAATTTAAATAAAATCTCTATTTCCACTAAGTGTGTGTGTCTCTGCTTTAAGAGACCATAGCGTACTTAAAAATCTGTATGTTTAAAGGATAATGGTGGTGAAAATAAGACTTTTGCATAAATCTGTGGTTCATTCTGTTCTTTATAGGCAATCTAACTAACTGCTCTCACAGTCATTTCCCTTGCATCAAAGTAAGATAAACCCTTTTTCTTTTCTCATTTAAAAATTGTAGTCTTCATGAAAGACATTCTCCAGATGGTCAGTTCAAGAGCTCTGTGTGAATCTTGTGATTTTTCTTTTACAGTTAAAAAAATATCTACAGACATTCTACAGTACGTGGTAGAAGGCTGCCAAGTAGGGTCAGGAGGAGAACGTGCCACCCAGCTGACTTCTGTATTTAGGTAACCAGAAAATATGCCAATTGGCAGTGAAGCTACCGCAAGCCAATTGACAGCAAACATGTTTTTTGAAAATAACTAATTATCCTTAACATACTGCATTGTCACTTGTTTATGGTATTTAAATAACGGTATTTTTGGCACTGATTTTAAACATAGCTTGGCCAAAAAGCCAGAGAAAAAAAGTAGGAGAGAGAAACGTACCTGCTTTCTGAGGGATTAGGTACCGTTTTAAAGGTATTTAATAGAGAGGTGTGTTGCTGCTGCAATGGGAAGAACTCCTCAGGGATGGTGGCTTTCAGCGTTAGGTGCTGTGAAAGATGTGCATGCCTAATTTGAAGTGCATAAAATAGAGATCAAATCCTCATATATAATAAGCTTATCTTTTTTTTTTTTTAAATCAATTGGATTTTGTAACAAATAAGTAATAGATTATTATCAAGTAAATTATACTTATTCCATAGCTCTGCAAAATGAATCCAGTAGAAGAACTGCATGAGCTGAGACCCGGAGACATTTTGCACCCCTAAGCCCTGGTGCTGTACCGGGTGGTGTCTAGACGAAAGCTCCGGAGAGACCCACTGAAATAAGAGTGGACGTCTGTGGGCAGTGCCGGTCCGTACACGATCCATCACGTTCACGGGATGTGTCATCCCGAGGGTGTTACTTCTGATTCGAATGTAATCTCTCATCTTTAAAGACCTCAAACCCTCAGGAAGACAAACGGCTGTGCTTCCGTCCAGTGGTCTGCCCTGCTTAAGATCCAGTGGAGATTTATACAAAATGCCAACATCATTTCTGCAGACTTGAATCTAGATCCCTTGTTTTGCTGATTTTTTTTTATTATTATTTATTATTTTTTTATTAAATAACAAATTCCTGTTGTAGTTTTGCATTCAGACACGTTACAAAGTCAAGTGCTCTGGAACAGGTCAGCCCTGGTGAAACAGCAGCAGAATCTGACAATTTGCTCGAAAAGAAACGTGTGGGATTTTTAGCATCAGCCTCCAAAAGCGTGGCTTCGTTTAAAGAAAGTATTCTGTGTAGAGTGTTTCTGTGCAACAATATGAAAATTGCCACGCAGCCAGATTGCTTGTTCTGATTAGACTCTTCAGCTGTTGTTGGCACGTTCTGCGCATCTAGTTTTGACCTTGCATTAAATGCCTGTGTGTCCCCCTCAGGCAGTTTATCCAGGACTATACTGCAGTGTACGATCACCGGGTTTTCAGCATCCTAGAAACAGTGGCGGTCTTGGATCCGACGTTAGTTACCAGCCTGATTCCCACAATCACACAGTCTCTGAAGGATTCGGAGCACAAACAAGGCCTTGGAAGAAATGCCGCACAGAGGTTTGATTTTTTTTTTTTTTTTTAATTTAATATTGGTTTTTGACAGTATGCAGTAGAGGTTTATTCTCTTGAAAGAAAGCAATGTTAGACAGCAGCACAGATACTCAAAAATGAGTTAGTTTAAGTGTGTTCAGCCAGAAATCTCCCTTCGCTCAGGCCTTTCATGGTTTTAAGCCGTCTATATCTGCTAAATATTTTCAGAGATGTTTTGACACTACGGTCTTACAGACTGCTGTAGAATTTATGCTGAGCCGAGTGGCCTCTGCTCACTACACTGTACATTGCAAAACAGAATAAAGAAGAATTCCTGCCCCAAAGAATTTTCCTGTCAGTCCCTCTTTTAGAGGACTTTATGGGTCGTATGTAAAATTACGGTATAATTGGGTATGATCTGAGATGCTTGGAAAAGAACTAGCTGTAGCGCTTAATTTCAAGAGTTGTCTCATAATATAAACACAGGACGGTTGTGGGCATCTGGAAAAGGCTGGCCTCCTCTCTCCCGTAGGCACAGCAGACTCGCGCTTCCTCCGTTTACCCTTCAAGAAGTTAGGTCAGAAATATTTGACTTGTGAATCCCTCTAGTGTTAGGAGGAGATGGCCCATGAGGCGAGCAGCTCCGCACAGATGCTGGTGTCTCTGGGTGCAGATGCAGCACTGAAGACTCAGGAGGCTCTGCCCAGGGTGGCACCCGAGCCAAAAGGGCTCCTCCTGTTAGTTCTGCTCACTGGAAGGCTGGGCCCTGACCCTCGTGTGGTCTGGGCAAGGAACTGCCCTCGCTGTTCACACTAAGGCACGTACTGGGGCTACCCAAAGGGTAGGAGCCTACTCATCCCCTGGGCTGAAGAAGGCATGAGGTGTGTGTCGCCAGGGCCTGGGCTATAAAAAAAAAAAACACCCAAAAGACAGAGTTGTGCAAGAATGTAACTCAAGAGATGGTAAAAAGGGTAGTCAAAATGTGTTGATTCTCCATTTAATAAAAAATATATTTAACTCATTTGTAATTATGTTATTCACTTTGTATTATCTGCTACCAACAACTAGATTTGCTTTTATTGAAGGGAATTCAACCAAGGTCAGGCTGAACTACCATTATACACAGGATTTTCATACTACCTGCTTTTAATCTTTTGATAATGTATTTTGTAGCCAACTTTCATATTTTTCACACTGTTAATTCATCCCTTCACCTACAAAATATGAAAAAAGCAGGTTGTTTCAACTTCCTGAAATATACACCTGGAAATTACCGAAGAGCTAAATTTTTTAGCCCCATCACTTAATGTATACATTATCTAATCTGTCATCGATGTTTTGTATTAATAATTTGTATTTAGAATGTGCTCCATTACCCAGCAGTCTAAAATGATCCATGAACACTGCATTGTAAGAACACTAATAACCGATTTTCTCTCTTCAGTCCTGGCCGCTAAATAACATTATAGTAACATATTCTGTCCAATTACTGTAGACGTTAAAGTGCAAACCTATATATATAAAAGAAACAAAGTTCAGAAGTTGCATTAGGTGCTTATAGTGGTGATGTCCAGTGCTGTTATTGCAAGGAACTAGTATGAAAACTGCAGTTTTGTTTGCTCAAGTTAATTTTTCATGACAAAGATAGATAATTAGAATAGACCTAAATGTCAGAGGCAGTACTTTACCAATAATTATATTGTCTAGGTTGGAGAGTATTAGAATGAACTTGAGGTGAAAAGTCTCGTCAACACATACGCACGCTTCTGGAAAATCCACTTGAGTGACAGTCGCCTTCTGAATTTGAGGTCTATTTTAAAACAAAGGTCATTGCCCTTTGTTGAGGGTGATGGTCTAAGTCTGTGTCGCTCCCAGTCTGCACCCTAGTGCCGGTGGCTCGCATCACTGTGCTGCAGCGTGAGTCACAGAGAGATTTCTTACGCAGAAATGAGATAGCAAACATGATGAAGTCTGAATGCCAATCTCATCTAAGGCTGGGAAACTCCGTGTTTTAAAATAGAAGATTTCTATTTCACAGCAGTTTCCTAAGCAAGTAGACTTCTGAGCATCTTCACTACGTTTCCAGCTGTAAACAATGCAGTCCTTAGTCTTCTTCCAACCCGGCGATGCTAAAAATTCACAGTAAACAAAGCACTTGAATGGATGGGGAAGGGGAAGAAGGGAAGTTACTGTGTTTTAATAACCCGGTATGTAAACAATGTGCTTGGGAATTATGCGCTTTTACTCCTAGAATGTGTGACATTGTTTAAGTAACATGGTACATTTCTTTTGGTTTTTTTTCAACAGAGAAGCCTATAAAAGACTCTTATCTTACCTCACAGAGGCTGGACAAAACGAGATACAAAAACTGGAAAATGAGACAGGTTAGCAGTGATTAATCCGTTCCTCTGGAATGTTCTGACGCTGTGGATAACCTAAACCTACACGCTACGACACACCAGCCAAGTTCTTCATAATGGCAATACATTTCTCAATTTTGTAGCATTTTTTAAATAATTTCTGCGGTATTTGAATATTGTCATGCATCTGAAGAGTAACTCTCAATACGCTGTTGAACGGCGACTGAAAGATACAGCAAATTTATGCCATTAAAATGTCTATAGGAGCAGAGCCTGTATTGCAACATACAAGGTAGGATTTCAAAGAATCGAAGTAATTTCACAACTCCATTCACATTGAGCAAGACCTGACCCTCTCAGTGCTGTACTTTTGAAAATCTTATTCAGTATGTTCTTAAGAAAATCGTAACTTTGTAATTTTTAATTTATTATTTTAGTAGAATGAGGAAAAAAACTCGTACTGAACTTGTTGAATGCAGTGCATTCACCAGGAGTTGCACCCGTGTGATAGAGCTCTCCTTTGTTAAGCTGTCATTTGTTAAGCTTGTGTAATGTTGCACAAAATGTATATAGCTGTCTTAACCTTCCACCTCTATTGAAACATTGAAGTCTTTCAGATTCCAGTGTAAAATCTCTTCTGTTGTCTTTGTGGGTAATATAAGAAAAGGTAGGTTCACATTTCCTGTTCTTTTCAGTACTACATTCTTAAAATTAACCCATAATTTCCATTGATCCCACGCTCTTTTTGTTAGTCATGACACTGTTAATTATCCGTTTAGTTTAGACTAGGTGTAAATGGTGTGAGAAAAAAGAAGAGAGGACAGACTTCCAAAGAAAATACCCATTTGGGGAATTTAGTCCATTTGATCATAGGTTAAGTAGTTATTCCTGTTTGCCTGGACCGTTGGATCTTTCAAATATTTTACTGTGCTACGGATTATCTTTTGGGTCTTTCCAGGACAGGTCTAGCTCTGTAACTTTTTCTACCTTTTTTTTTTTTTCCTAAAGTTCTCAGGAAACTTGCGTTAATGGCTGTGGTATTCACATTTTTCACTTCCCTCAATAACCTGTATTTCTGCAACTGCTTACTGGACTTTGGGAGTGGACTTTGTTGCTTTAACGGCAACACTGGTGAACAGGCTCCTTACTTTCGAAGTTATTCAAATTTTAACTTTACCACATTAATGGGAAGGAAAGATTATTTTTCTGTCTAATAGCTCCACAAAAAATCCCTAAAATCTTGTTCAGAGCAGCTTCTCTTTCGTTACAGTAATCTTATCAAGTCGAACTAGATAATCTTTTTGCCTAAATCGGCTGTCGTTACTTCAGATAATGCAGTAACTAAAAGCCTCTTTAGGCTACTTAATAGCGCAGAACGTGGAGGTTCTTTTCATTATGGAAGTGACTCATTGAACTTGCATTGTAGCTTCTTGTAAGCTTCTGTACCTGGGAGGAGTTTTATTAATCTCAGGAGGGTTGTGCTTCTAAAAAGCGTTTTTAAATAACTAAATTAATTAAATAAATAAATAACCTCTCCAAGAGACATTAATCGAAATGTCTTCAAAATTTGAGTCCTACCACCCCCGCGGATTACAGAACGGATGTCTGGCTGTGGTATTACTTCCGGACAGTAAAGCCTTTGGCTTTTAAAGGCTAGAGCGGCTATTAGAACAAAACATTTACTGATGTGTTTAGTAGGTTGTTAAAGACATATTTAATACTATCTAGTGCTTGGAAGTTTCTGAAAACGCAACAGGGCTTTATGTAAACGCGTAGCGGCTCCTGGTGCATGAGAAACTAATTTAAGCAGTTTAGAAATTACCACTCTTCTCTGTCAAAAAGTTAATGCGAACAGAAATAAAGCATTTTGCAGCGTATTCATCCACCACTGCCAAACGGGCAGTCTGGTTTGGGCCGATTATTTGGTATGGATATTTGCAGACGTGACTGACGGTTCTGCTGCCATTACTGAGATGAAGGCTTGCAGCGTGCTCGGCTAGACCGACCGACCGACCAGGTCTACGCCAAAAGAGCAGCCCAAAACCAGTCAAGAGGAAAGATGAAAGTGCAGATTTTAAGTACAATATAGAAAAAGCAAAGACTGAAAACCAGCACGAACTAAAAGAAATTATGCATTGTGTCTTACTAAATGCTGTCTGTAAAAAGGCCACTTCGGCCACAGAATGTTATTTAAATTAAACCTTTCTGTATTATTTTACATATGCACAGTTTGGTTGAAAAGCAGTACAGATGTCTAGTTTCTTTACACAATAGCACGGAGGTTAAAGAGCAAGAGATCCCGGAAAGCTTTTACGCTGGTTGCTACCGCTGACAGGAGCGGTTCAGCTGCACAGAGGTGCAAAGTCTGCCTCTTCACTTTGCTTAACAACAACAGGAACGGCCTTGCTGTACATCGGGTAAAGAGGAGATCTGAAAACAACACTTCGACCTACTGGCAAGCGGTACCTCAGCCTCCGTCAGAGGACGGGAACTCAGCTCCTGCCAAGCTTGCGTTCCTCTTCTCCCTCTACCAAAGATTCATCCCCGTGGTCGCTTGTACAAAGCTGAAATTGGGGGGGGGTGCTGAGTGCATTGCTTGCAAGGATGGACGTTTACTGCACCCCCATAATTGAGGGTGAAAAGATCCTGAAAATAGGGTTGTAGCTAAAGTTCCTAATGAAATTCAGAGAAACTTCAACATACAGACCTCGGCTTAGTCCTGCTTCCCTCCTATATAGGAAAAGTTGGTGGTATTAAGCCATTTTTGAACATTAATTACTTACTCCAACTACAGGATCACCATATGTCAATGGAGTTTTAACAAAATATTAAATCTTACTAAGTTTTCTCTTCCCCTAAGCCTGTTGCATGGTCCATGCCCAAGATCTGCTTTCGTTCAGAAACGCTAATAATGGTGGCAGGAGCCCTGTTTGAAGTACGGCAGGCGTGAGCCTTGGGAGCGTTTTCTACACTGATCTCATGGGCCAGAGGACTGTTCCAGGGTATAAGAGGACTACTATGCACTTTTCTTTTTGCAATAGATAGACTTGAGGGCTGAATAGAAAGTATTTAATTTTTATATTTTCCCCATTCCAGAATGCAGGATACCCATCACCTCTGACCCATTCTCCTCCTTGTGATGTAACAGCTGTCCTGCGCATCACGAACAATGGCAGGCAGAGGGAAGTCCGGCTTGGCTTTCCTTTACTAACCTTAAAATGATAACTGGAAGGAGAAAAAAAAAAAAAAAAAAAAAAAAAAAAAAAAAAAAAAGAGACATCTTCTGTTCAAAATTCACATGCAAGTTCCATTAGTCCCACAAAGCTGCCCCTCTATTTTATAAGAATTTCCCATTTGTTATCGTTATTAAAGAGCAGGAACACGGTGATTTAAATTACTCCTTGCTTTCATTTCCAATGACAAAAAAAAAAAAGTAGAGGGGGGAAGGCACTTGTTTCAATAAAAGAGCTTCCGAAATAGAAAAATTGACGCCTTTTATGCCGGAATAGAGCAGCAGACCTATGGAAAGAAAAAGGTTCTGCATAGCTGTTGTAATTGCACAGAAGAGGAGCTGCCAAGAGCGTACACTACTTAGAGCGTTATTTAAGGAACTTTCGATGACTGTCCACCTAAATGGAATGTATTTCCCTCAGGAAACAGAAAAGAGGTTTTATTGCGCTCTGTTTTTCCTTCTTCCGGTAGCTTTTGAAAATTATGTATGCACGGGTATTTTCAGCTTAATCATATTTTATCATTTTTAACTATTACTTAAAACTCACATTCAGTGTAATCAGCCCATCTGTTAGCAATGCTTATAAAATTATGCTGAAGATTAAAAAATCTGATGCGGGGTGTCGGTATGCCCTAGCATAATTGAGCTTGTTTTATGACGAATGACTAGGATATGGCTTTTGTCTACTTGAGCAGCTCTAAAACGGTAAACCTTTTGGAGACTTAATGTCCCAAATGCGAAGGTATGTATAGAACAACGACAACAGAACTTTAAACTCAGACCCTGTATTCACATTTGGGATGTCGTTGCAGGCCTCGGGAAATGCCAGCAGAGCAATTCCACGTCACAACCAAATTCACCGCAGTTTTTAGTCCCTCAAACACTAGTTCGCATCTACTCTCCTCCCTGCAGAATGTCACCCAAACAGGCATTAAAAATGCAAGTTTGCTGAATTCGTTATTCCTTTTAAAAAGTGCCAGCGTGACCTGTATGGGCGCTGGTGGAAAACTTACTTAGCACAGCATTCACTTACTTACAGAAATTGAGGGTATCACTAAAAATACTCACTCTGTTCTTCAGTACTTGAAGCGTTGCAACGTAGCCTTATCTACCCCCAGTAAGAGTTAACGTTTTAAGCATTTTAATTTTGGCATTACTGTGAAACAGCTATATATAATCATCTCTATTGGAAAACCATTCTTTATGTGGACACTTTTTGTCCGTTAAAAATGTGTCCTTGGGGGGGGGGGGGGGAGGAAACCCGTTTTGCAAAAATAAAACTGTATAAGCCCTTTATATAGTCTATGTGCTAAACTTCCTGCAAAGTCTTCCTCCCCTACAAACTCTGCCTGCAGATGAAGTGTCTTAACCTTGCCCTCTTAATTTATTCTACATTCTAATTTTCAATAAACAGATGCCGCCTCTTTTCGCGCTTGTTTCCACGTTGTTCCACATTCTGCCTGTGTTGTTTCTGCATGTGTGAATATTCAATTATCTATTTCTCCATGATTCTGCAACTGATGTACGAAATGTCTGTACAGGTTTGGGGGAGGGGAACCGGGGAAGGCAAAACTTAAAGAGTAAAAGAGTTACAGAAGTTTGAGTTATCCTGACAGTCGGGTACTTTCCCTGAAAGCAGCTAAGTTAAGAAGAAAAACATAAGCCGTGACTAGAAATGCAAAGATTACAAAAGCAGCAGTGCGCAGAAGCAGAATTGCTACGCTCTGGCTGATAACAAGTATTTCTTTGGTCAGCACTTGGGTGTGAAATGCTCTGCAGGGACCAAAGGGGCAGAAGAGGCTGTTGGTGCTGCTGCTTCTGGAAATTATGTCTTTTTTTTTTTTTTTTTGATCAAAAGCACAAAGCAGCTGATTGCCGCTGTGGTTACTTATAGCTAAAGAAGAGCTGACAACACATCTTAGGACTCAAAGGTGAAGTATGCTGTGGAAAGAATGAAATATTGATCTTTATAGGAATGGCCCAAAAATGAGATCACAGGACAAGCATAAAAGCGCAAAGGCTCTTCAGTACAGCTCTCAAGACCTTATGGCCCAAGATCTTGGTTACAGATAGAAGTAGCTTTAATCTGTAAATCTCAGGAATTCAGGGCACAAAACTCAGGGCTTCCAAACTCGACAGTTAGTAACCGCAGCTGCGTTATTCCCTGTAAGGATCCCTCTTTCCTGAAGCATTAGTGAGTTCTTACCGGTTGCAACCTGCGCCATTGCCTTGCACGCTCCCAGCTGGGGACCCCAGCGACTGGTGTGTGTCAGCAGCTGCCCCCACCCTGTGCTCATCTGACCCCAGTAACAGAACCATCAAGTGCGGCAATATCCTTATTACGGACAGCTTTGAGGCCCTGTGGAAAAACCAAGCTAAACTGCATTTCAGAGGTACAGACCAAAACCAGTACGTTGGGCAGGGACAAGGGTTGGGTTCAGGGGTTTATGTTTGCCAAAAAGGGTACAGAGTTTAGAAGAGCTCACACACAGGAGCCTGCAAAGGGGGCAGTTTCAGATGTTAAATGGAAAAAACGGCAAAGCGAGGACATGCTGATGCAGGAGCTTGAGCTCACTGGGCAGCTCTTGCCGACAGGAGTCCCGCACCGCTGCTGCCGGCAGGTGAAGGCAGCCCCGCTCTCCCAGCCCCTGCTCCTCCTGGCAGAGCCACGCTCTGCCCACTCTTGGCATCCACACCAGTCTCTCTTCTTACCCGGCAATAAATAACCGGGTTTTGCTCACCTGGCAAAGGCTACGTGGCATTTTCTGACTTCAGGTGCAGCAAAGCACCCACAATCTGTCCTGCAGGTCCTGCAACTACAGCAAAAAGACCCAGCTGGGAAAGCGGGGCACAAAAACTTAAGGGCTAAGAGGTTGCCATGAAAGACTTCTCTGTAATAAGCGGAGCCTGATGATTGAGAGCCAGAGCAGAATCCTGACACTAATAGGAGCATATGTGTTGTCCTGAGGCTCTGTGGCTGTGCTACCCTTAACTAATTTAATGCAATTGCACAGCTGTTTAAAACTGCTATTCACCAGTACAGACAATTGGTGGTAACAACCAGAACAGTAAAAGCCTCAAAAGAGCAGAACAAACATGATAAATAACTTTCTTGCCAGACACTCAGTCTTTGAACCAAGAGGCACATGCTGCTTGGCATAAGGAAGCTGCCCCCCCCCCCCTCTGCTTCAGAAACTCGGTGCCTGTGTCGCAGCTTGCCGCTGCCGCTCAATAGCGGCCAGAGCCATCGTAATCCCTCGCTCTCCAGAAGGAGCAGTTCAGCAATGATTTCAGAGCTACAGCTGCGGTAAGCTACGAGGCCGAGGAATAAAAGCCTCAAAACTAAGTCGAGACATCCAAAACGTACTTTACGCTATTGTCTGGAAGGGCAGCGGGCTTTACGGAAGCTGAGAAATTAATTCTGCCACCACCTGCAAAATAGGAAGTGTATGTCGGTTCCGCACCCCGAGCGAAAGCTGATCACTCACCTGGTGTGGTGCCTCCGGCATGAGGCTCAAAGGCCCAAGCATCTCTACAGACACATTTTGATTATTTAGCCACCCTCCTCTTGAAAACCAGACACGCCACGTTTGTGTCCCTGCAAGTCCGGCGTAAGTAGAACTCCGAACACTTGCCAGGCCACGCAGGGCAGCAGTCAGGGTTTTAAAGTGTAAATGGCCTGTTTGGAGAGCTGGCCTTGACTTCCAGGAGATCAAAAAATTAAACCAAACCGAAAAAATTGTGATGCCTACACAGCTCCCAGGCAGTTAGGGAAAAGTACTGCCTGAATGTGGGCTTGCTTTGCGTGTGGAGGGAGACATTGTTAGCGCTCCAGCTCGTGTGCCAGGCAAAGGCGGTGCAGCTGCAGCTCTGCTCTGTGCAGAGAGAGTGAGAAAGCTCAGCAAAAAAACCCAAAAAACAACCAACCACAAAACTTTCTAACCTGAAAATTACTGGGAAAGGACAGGTGATGTTCCTTGAGTACGCTGCCCGGCTGGAGATGGTGATAAACAGCTCTGTGAACCTCCCTGTGGCGCTACCCAGACCCTTAAAAGTGAAAAGATGCATTTGATGTGGGAACCGCTCACTGGATGAAGTCAAACCTGTTCCTGCCCAGCAAGCGCAGGCTATTGCTGCCCCATGTTCCGCTCCTGGCATCTGCATGAGCGCCAGCAGGGATCTCCTAGCTCTGCTCAGACAGCACGGTCGCAGGGAACAGATCAGTAGGTAAAGCAGAGAAGTGCCGAGTCCCCGTAAATCATAAATAGAGAGAGATTTAATTACATGCTTGGTTAATATTTACAAACATTGAAGTTGTTGTTAGATATGTAAATAAAAGACAGAAATAAGAGACAGGGGCTGCAGTAGCCAAGCAAAGCCAAAATCTAACAGGTTAGAGTATTTATTGTGAACTGGCATATGCCTGGAGTATGGAATGGAGACACACTATATAAACTGAAAGAATAAATAAATAAATATTGACATTGTTCTACACCTGTTTAGCCTCTGGAGACCAGTGATTTGTGGGACCATATGTTGGACAAAATGAGACTGTTCGTTGATAATTGTAAATGTGGTGACCCCTTGCAAACTGGATATTAAAAATATTAAGTAAATGGCACATTTTAATTATACAGTAAAGAGGCTGCTCTCCACCATTAAAAGACTGCAGCTGTCAGGAGGAACTGATCATATGACAGAAGGTAACATTTATTTGATAATAGACCTTGGTAAATGACATCCCAAATGATCTTTAGGTTCTCAGACAAACACATTCAGTTCAGACTTGGGTTTAGCCACGAGGCTTCGGTGTCTCTGTCTTTCAGCTGAGAGAATTTTTGTCTGTTCCTCAAATACTGTAGGGCTTGTTTGTTTTTTATTTTTGTTTTAATCTGCTTTGCAGTATTTAAATTTCAAATGAAGTATTATTAAATGAGAACCTGTAAACGATGGAGTTTGGAATTGGAAGTCAACACATTTGTTATTCTTTTTTGCCAAAGGTATTGGGTAAGTTGCATAATTACCATAGTATTATATCATCTTTGTCAACATAAACACAGTTTTCTATCAGCTTTGCAAGTGCCATTGGTGAGCAACTGAACGTGCAGACTCCAAAGAAGAGCAGCCCAGGAGGAGCTGAGAGCATTCACGACGCCTTACAAAGTTGCATAAGGAAATGAAGTAGAGACAGGCAGCAAGGAGTCCCCAGCAGAAATGCCAAACGCTCTCACATATATGCTTCTACATCTGAGGCAGACGGGAGAAACTGCAGACGGTTTTTGTAGCTTCCTTCCCGCACATAGGTTGTGATCCGACTTTAAGACAAATGTGTGAAGGTAAAGCAGCAGCTCACGTGGATTGATCTTTTCCCTGATCCCGAGAAACCCTCCTATACACAGGGTTTGATTCCCCCCCCACACCCTGCTTCTGATTTTTTGAAGCGGACGTTCCTTGTCTCACATTGTGCCGATCCTGTGGTGAGGCACTTGCAGAGTCTGAAGGTTGGGGCACGTGAAATAAGGAGCTGGAAGAAAGCATGCTGCTATTCCGTTGGAAGCAAAGGGGAGCGTAGGCCCGTAGAATACTTCCTCCTTCCCTTCCTTGCTAACATCCAGCACCTGCAGGCCAAAGCGTACAAAACATTTCAGGGATCACAGAGGAAAGCTGAAACAAATTTGCTGGCACACACCATATAGATGTAGTATTAATGCCAACAGAAAGGAATTCTCAGATCATTTTTAGACTGTATTTATGGATCTGGTGATCTATTGCTGTCCTTATCACCCAAATCTTCCCCTGGCTCAGGCGCTCAGTAGCAGGCAGCGACGTTGGCTCCTGCTTCCCGGCAGCAGAACGTGCAACCGTGCAAATAGGGTAACTCTGCACAGAGATGCTACTCTTGCCACAGAGCATGAGTCATTTTTCAGCTTGGTGGTATATAGGGAGCAAGGGAGCTCTTATCGACGTTGGAAAGGCCCACTAAATGAATGACTTAAAGAAAACGAAGATATATGGAAAAAGTGGATTTTTTTTTTTTTTTTTCTTCTTCCGAAGGACAGAGCAACCTCAAATTTGCCGAATCTGCAGATAAAAGGGCTAGTTTCACTGGTTAAAGCCAGGCACGCTGACAACAACTGAGACGGGGCAGCACACACAGCTCTGCCAAAGCGCTCGTTATACTTCTTTGACACGGGGACGGTCACGGGTAGGCTGCCAGTTCACGACCGGTTCGGGGATGCGGACAAATTTCCATTTAAGAAAGCAAGATCCCAGGATCATTTTCCCTTGCCACTAAGTGGCATTTAAACCCAGGTGCAATACTGGGAAGTACCTTCTGATTATAAGCAAGCGTGTTGGTGGAGGACAGCCACCGCCTTTGTGTTGTGCTGTTAACTCCACCTGAAGCACTGTACGTCAGCTAATGAAGCCACTCTGAATGAATTCTTCCAATAACAACTGTGAGGTACAGTATCCAACAATTTAGTAAAACAAAATTATGCTATGACCAGAACATGGTTTTAACTTCTTATCTCGCATGATCTATTCCTTACAAACTCATGCTAATAAGTATTCGTTATGAGGTCAGCAGCTCAACATCTAATACATTCCCTTCTTATGCTAAGTCTAACTTCTAGTCTTATGGGACAGTTTGGAGGTTAAATCCTAAAATCCTTAGTTGGAAGCAAATGAAAATGTTGTTTATCAGCAAAAGTGCAGAAACTGAGATGTAAACAAGAGTTTCTGTCTGTAACTGCCCAGCTGGTCACAAAACGATGGCTGCCATGCAGATTTGCTTCCCTCAAAGATGCAGAAAGATAAGAATTCCTAGTTTCTGTAGGGGAATATCTGAAAGCCGTGGATCTGCAGGCAAGCTGCTCTTATACAAGATGAGAGAGCAGAAGAGTTTGTTGGACAACCTATTGCCTACAGCAGGGATCAAAAAACTTCCATTCAAGCTTTGAAGCAGTAAGCGCTAGGGCAGGTTGCAGGCTGACTGAACTTTGTCAAAGAACAACTCGTTAACTCTGGCTGCTCTTCAGAAAGACAACTTGGAAAGGAGGAAAAAAAAAAAAAAATAACAAGAAGGGCTGAAAAATTGTTAGCCCGTGCCCCATCATCCATCTCTGCAATTCTTTTATTTTCGAACTTGATTGTGTAACCCGAGAAAATACACTCAGTATTTTACTCAAGCCTTGCCAAAGGAGAGACTCCTCAATGCTGTTTTATTAGAATATCTTAGAATAACGGGATCTAATGGTTCATCTGGAAATATTTTTAATATCCACAGTATTTCCTCCCTGTGTTTATGCAGGTTCAGTGGCTGCATCAGAAACATCCTTAATCTCTCCACTTCACATGCGTTTTCCTTTTTCAATAACCTCTGTGCAAGACGTATCCTTGCAAAATTATTGGAAAAGACTTTAAAAGAAACCTGAATCACTCACCTGGATACATGCCAAAGGCTCATTTGTCCAAATCGAATAGCCGCCAACTAAATATATTCTACCATTGTGGACGGCGACTCCAGACTCATTTTGACCTAAAGCAAAAAAAGGAAATGGAAACCACTTTCAGTGTTTAATTAACCCTTTTAGCACCAAATGTTGGAGTTCTGTAATATGATACAAACGCACTTGGCAGTAACTTGACTGTTTCAGAATTCACAAGGTGCAACAGTGAAGCTGAAGTGTGAGGGCTGTTCTTTGCTCTCCGCGGGAGCCCCATACGGTGCTCTGCGGAGAGATTCCCCGGATAAGCAATAAACAGAGGCTGTGCGGGGGACCATCTGCTGTCTCCTCAATGGCACAGGTTTTTGTACGTGTGTATTTCATAGGTGACAGGCAGGCTCCCCACCTGCCCCTCAGGTACTATCACACATGCACATCCAGATAGATATGTAGGTCGAGAGACCTGAACGCCCCTCACGTTCTGCCCACAGCAGTTAACCCCCCCGTTCCTCCAGGTACAAGTACGGCGAACATTCCAGAACCTGCTGCGCAAGCTCATTCCCGCAGCAACAGTCTCCTGAGCAAGTTTGGAAGTTTTGAAGGACAAAATACAGCCTTAAAAAAAAAAAAAAATGTGCAGTGCAACAGGCACATTTCCCAGCAGTTGCAGAGACAACACAAAGAAAAGCTTAGATGGTTTCTCAAGGTGCAGGCTGTGGAAACAACCCACCAGGTCATATCTGAGGAGAGGTTACTATCTCACAGCATTTAGTGGTATGGGGTCAGCTCCAGAACAAGGGTACCTGCAGTGCCAGCGCTTCTGCAGTTGCAAATCAGATGGTGTCCTTCTCAAAGGGTGTCAATTCCTCCAGATAAAATAAAATAATTAAATGGAAAGCAAAAGGGATATGAAAAACTACTTCTGTTTGACAACATGTAACTCCTTTTTAATCCTGCCTCTCTCCCCAAGTCCATGAAGTACTCTGATGACCTGACTCAGAAACCAAGCTACCCTTCTCCAGATCCCAGAGATTAAGAAACCCAATGCAAGATCTTAAAGAACAAAATTGTCACTAGAGCAGCTTTTAAACCTACAAGGAGGAACATGACATAAGGTGACTGTCTTATTTGTCAGACGTTCACTTCTCTGACTTGGTGTTTCTAGCTATCCTGAGCTCCTACATCCTTTGTATCCTTTTCAGTGGTAGATCTTAGAAATCAATGCAATGCCAAATGGAAGAGGATGAAAAGTGAGGCAGGCTTAGTTCTAAGACTCCTATAGCAGTCTGCGCTGAAACGTTTTGGCAGCCAGTACCGTTACTAATTGACCTCCAAGTCTGCTGCCCAAGAGAATGGCCCCAACATTAATGCTGTCCTTGAAATGCATCCTCTTCTGCAAAGCTGCTAGTGGTGCTACTCTGAGAATGTGTGACATGCCTGTCTCTCCCAGGGATTTGTGGAGGTAGTACATCTGGGAATTGTATCAAGTGGCAGTGAAGTGTGGTGGACTGGGTGGCAGGGACAGTGAGTTGCATGCTTTCAAGTTGCTACTGTAACAGTTCCTCCTAACGATGGTCAAGAGGAACTTTACAGATACATCACAAAACGAGATACTCAAGTCATTCCTGATTTGACAGAATTCCAACAAAGACACCTCCTTTCAGGTAATTTATTAAGAAGATATTGCTTAGAAATAAGTCATGGTTAATGGTATTCAATGCTCTATAATGCCACCAGGAAACAATACAACACAAACAAAACAATATCATGGTAGAGATGGATCTGCCTGTTGAGCACTCAAACAGGGAGCTAAATCTATCAGAGCAGGCAAGCTTCTGGAGAATCAAAAATAAGTACTGATAATACTACAACAAAGAATTTTTGTTTGCTTAATTAAATTACATTTATGTGCACCTTCTTAAAAATTTATCTTACAATGTCCTAAGACAAATGTTTTGTAGAACACTGAATTCCAGAACAGTAATCAAAAGTGTCTTGCTGGCCAACACTGGCCCCTAATCAGAGGGAACTGACACGAAGTCGTGGAGTTCCACATAATAAAGGCATCTAAAGGGGAAAGAATTGATGTTTTATTCTAACAGTAGCAAGTTTTCTCTTTTCATGTACAATACTCACCTGTCAACATGTTGAAGTTGCAACGTGTCCACTGGTCAGCATCTATGCTGTAGGAGTCTATGTGCCGAACCAGGATCCGATCGTTGTTGTAGTCCAGATCATTCCCACCTAACACGTAAAGTTTCCTTTGGACA
Source organism: Larus michahellis (assembly GCF_964199755.1). Classification (NCBI taxonomy): domain Eukaryota; kingdom Metazoa; phylum Chordata; class Aves; order Charadriiformes; family Laridae; genus Larus; species Larus michahellis. The sequence goes on from NC_133898.1 coordinate 87,685,906, forward strand.
GCAGCCATGGAGTGGTACACTCTCCTCTGCAACATCGGGCTACGGCTTAACCACTTATTCTGGAAAGGAAAAGAGAACTTGTCTCGGCACCGCTCAAAGACGTACCTATATTAGTAGTACAGTAATAGTATGGCGTTAGTGGTGTTCTCCTTACTCTTGGCCAGAAATCACAGGTGTATGTTCTTGTGTTGTTCATATGTTAAACAGGCATGTTGGTTATAACACTGACTAGACATACTGGACTTCCAACACTCGGTTTACAGTTCTCACATTTAAATGCATTAATTTAATAGTATTCCTTGCTCTGTATTTTTTCTGTTTAGCTCATCAGGTTTCAAAGCTTTTTTTCTTTTTAAGAATTCAGTAGCAAATCCTCCTTAAGCAAGACTATTAGATGTCTCCTTTGTACACAGCACTAAAATGATCTGTACCACCTAGCTCTGTTACGAGAGAAGAGAGATTCTTCTACCTTTCGTTATATTTGGAAGCTTATTTGATCTTATCCTTGGGGAATGAAACAACAGGGAAAAATAATTTCCTAAAGAATGTTCTCAAATGATTCACGTATTTGGTTTAATGCTAACCCTTTAGTTGTGGGCACTTACAAAAGTAACCTCCTTTTGCGTATTTTATTTCCTGGTTAATAATATTCAAGAATTCTACCTGTTCAGGGGAGGGGGAAGAGGGCAGGGAAGAAGAGGGATTAAAGCAGAGTACTTTAAACCTAAAAAACCAATTGCTCCTGCTACGCTTACCAAATCAAACAACCTGGCAATGGATGAGATTAATTTATTTAAGTGGAGGAAGTTAAAATCCGTGAGGAAATTCTTTGTGTTACATGTGCTGCCGCTCGCGGTTACTCGAGAGCCTCTACCACTACTGCCTTTTAACCTCCACAATATATAGCTATACATTTCAATGCGTAATAGTTGAATATTAGGCATTAATGTTTGCATTAGTAGTCCAGTCTCTTAACACCAGCCTATAGACACCATCTGCTTTGCAAAGCCTGCCTGCATCCCCTGATTATATCTTTAGCTTCCTCCACTGCAGTGCCTGCCAGGTGAGCCGCAAAGCACTGCAAAGGCAAAGAAACAGAGGGGCCTGGTGGGGTCATTTCTAATAAGCCGGCGTGTGAATACTAATCAGTGGTGGGGAAGCAGAGGTCACCCCAGCCGGCTTGTTGGCAGGTAGCTGTGTGCTCTGTGGCAGATGGCAGGCATTATCGACTCGCCACAAAGGCCTCGCGCAGAAGCAAGCGCTGGTGCTGAATGATGGAGTTATTGAGATTCTGTGCGAGATGCAAGCAGATGTGATGGTTTCCAGTACCCACCGTAAACAATATGCCAGCAGAATTTTTAAAAAGAGCTTGTGTGTACAAACACGAAGCGGACCTCATTTGAAGAATGCGAGCGCACACTTCCTCTGTAACTCTTCACGCGCCAGGCACAGCAGGCCCTGCCACTGGGATTTTGGGGTGCAACTTTCACAACAGCAAGTGAAGAATCAAAGCGAAAGGTACACAGTATCTGACTAAGAGTGTCCCCCTCGTAAGCAAAATAAGGTTGCTGCCTATAATTAATACTTGGATTTAGGACAGAATCAGCATCTGTACAATCGATGCATAAAAGTGCACCTCAAAAAGAAAGAGGCAGGTGTGTCATTGCTTGTTTTCTGCTTCAGGACCCGTATGCGCTACGCTTTAAAAAGTCAGTGGGAACCACATAGAAGTATCTCCTGGTACAATTTGGTTCCAAATACAGCAATCAAAGCCCCTATCCTACAATCAGAAAAGTCAATACTCTTCCACGCGGGTGTAAATCAGGCTATGCAACTCTGATTGCAAGCTTAGGACTTTTAATTCCTAATACAAGCAAGAGGGCATAACCATGCCCTAACCCTCTGAAATGGTTACCGAGCCATGCTAACCTAATCAAAACACATACATAATGTATGAAATAATCCCTAAAAGATATTTTAGGTACCTGGGTAATGAAATGATAGGCACCCTTGCAGTCAGAGGAATAAGTCACGGCCAGGTAGTATAGTTCTGAAAGTATGCAGAAAACAAAAAAGCCCGTATATGCAATTCAAAGCAGAAATGCCAGTGATAAGGAGCAGTTTTGTGACACTGACTTTGAGTATACGTTGCCCAGGGCTGCTGGATTACAAAAAAACGAACAAGCAAAATAAATACTGATAAATACAGGGGATTTAAAGCATATTTCTGTATTTAATCTAAGATGTTTCTAATGCCTACAGGCTTAAAAAAACATAATAAAAAGTCAGAGTCTCCATTATTCTGTTAAACTCATACATCAGTACAAAATGAATTTAAAACACCACTAATTCAAATGGTCAGCATTTTTAGCCTTACAAAATCATTGTACGTATTTGCTAAGTGACCTGTTTGGAGCAAAACATATGAGAAAAAACACATACGACACAGATACCCACCTGCTTAGGATCATAGACCATGAGCCTGTTTTGATACTGTGCAGTGTTTGTTACTCCTCCTATGAAAGAATTTATACAGGTTACAATTTTTCAGATAAGCAAAACCAGGACCAAGATCAGGTACAGCAAAATAACCAATTCTAGGGTTCATTTGCTGACACCATTACATTGCAACCCACCACCTAACGCTTACATTCCACTGCGCTTTTTAATCTGGTTACAAGGTAATAAGTAGCACCTTTGTCAAACATCCAGAAACAAAACAGCAACAACGAACACCCCCCCACACACTTCCAACTTCCTTTGGAAAGATAATTCTATGGGCTAAAAACGAGATAAAAATTGATCTGTTTATAAATGATCGTGCATTCAGCCGTCCTCAAGACGCGAAGATAAAAGCCGTCCCCGTTCCAAGGAGGGTGCGGTGTGTGACACGGGTTAGAGGAGGAGGCGGCGGGCTTTGCACCAGAGAGAGGGAAGAGGTGGGAGAGGAGCTCTGCCTCACCAGGAGTGTGACGTGGGACACCACTGCCAGCGGGAAAGCACAGCGCGACCCTGCGCAACTGCACTCGCCTATATATTTGAAGGAAATTCTGTATTTAGCCTGCATTACAGAGAACACCTCCTGCTTTAGTTGTAGACTTCTGTTGGGAGGTTCCTCCATAGTGACCAGAAAGAACACTACCACTTAGCAAACGTTACCTTTCAATAATGTTTGGAAAGCAAAGTATAAAGCACCTCAGAAAAGCCTGGAATAGTCTGACCCAAGTAGGTGCCACAAACCAACTATTTACCTCAACACAATATACTTTTAATGCCTAATCATCCTGTTCTCCATTGGTTTTCAACAGCAAATCTCACTGAGGAAACTGGTGGGAAAATTCTTCGGTCTCAAGTCTGTACTCTCACCTGCATAAACATGTTCTCGAGTGAGCACAAGCCTCCTGGTGCCATGGTGTCACAGCAGCACTGCCACAGGGCTCAGGCCCCTCCTGCTCTGTTGCCAGCCTGGGCCCACGGGAATATGGGACCAGGAATAACTACCGCAAACTGCACCTCACTTTTCATCCCACCCGATGGTCTAGACATAACCAGGGCATGCCAGTGGCCACACACCAGCAGAACTCATACTGACAGACAAAACTTTTTATATTACAGTTTTAACAGCACGTGCCAATGATGGACAAAATCCACAGCGACGAGGAAGGAATTTCATCTGTCAGTACATTTGTTGATGCTTATCTTTTTGCGAGGGCATCCCCTGTTTCAGACAGAGCAGCGGCACTGCTGCTTTCATTCCTGCTGGCTGAGCTATGGCCCGGTCCTACTAAAGGCCACTGTTTTTTTTTCTTTTATCTCCAACCAATGTTACCATGGCTCTGTGCTGGGGAATCCTCATTTGCCAGCCTCCAGCTGCACCTAGCACAGCATTTCGGTTCAGAGCCATACGGTGATTTTGAAGCAACCTCTCACATGTCATTTTAGGCTGCAGGGTGGGACTGGTGTGCGTTCAAGTTAAACCAGAAGCTCGGCTCCAGATGTGCACCAGCTGTGCTCCAGTTCCTAATGGAGCATAAGGGTGTGAAATAATAACTGGTCTTTCAGAGGGCTTTGTACCAGCTGAGTACTGGGAACACTGGGTCCAGAGGACCAGAATAAATCCAGTCCAAAGCAAAAAAAATGTGAACTGTACATGGAGCAGTACATAGAGAACTCGGCACCAAAGTTTTATCTGCTGATCTGCTCTACTGGGCTGAGCTACTTGCTAACATAGATGTACCCACTGATCACTCCAAATAACTTGAGCGAGGCCAAGAATCTGCTCAATGGATAGCAGAAACCACAGACAAATCTATTCAAGAATTTTGCCTTCAACTGCAGTAGCAGGGAGGAATAACAGTGTTATTTGGGCACATCTCTGAAAGCATATACTGGGCTGGTAGCACAAGCTACCAGCTCAGAGGCGCTTACAGGCTACACGACAGCCGAGGTGAGATGTAGTCTTTCCAAACTGCTTCCATCCCACTACGCCACATGCTGCCCATCACGGCACCTGTGAAGTACAGACACAAGAAGAACACGCATTGGAAAGCAATGACTGTTCCCGTATCTAATCTTACAATCTGTTATTTGTCTCTGCGCTGTTGTGCAGCCTTCACACTGCTAGTGGCCGCCAACCACATGCACAAAGCAATCTCCCCCAATATCTGTTTTGTAATTTGATTTTCTTTTACATAGTTCTTTTCACTCCTAGCGTAATGTTTAAAAATGAGATGTCAGATAAGTATTTTGAAAAATAAAAATCATAGTTATTTGGATGATTACATCCAGAATGTTAAACTAACAGGAGATGCGTCGGAAACACAACGCTGGGTCTTGTATCTCCCTTCAAAAAGGACATCTTAATTTGGGGGAAAAGACGTGGAGGAAGAAGAGAAGGAAGGGGGTTGCTTCCTTGTAAAATAAAGAAATAATCAAATAAGCAAAATTATTTGCCTCTCTTCACAAAGAGCCCCTCATATCAAGTACACAGCTTACATTTTTCCCCTGCAATATTGCTCATCTGTGGTGTTTTATCATTACATTCCCTTCACATACCGCTCTTCACTTTTAGATTAATCTGCCAAAATGAGATGCTAAGGATTTGCATACAGATTTGACTACACAAAAATAGATCTGGAATTAATAACAGTCTCTATATGTTTTAATTTCTTCTAGACTGGAGTACCCTTGCCTCCAGCAGAATTCTTGGCTTTGAAAGTCATCAAGCTGATTTGTCTGCTCTTAGGTTATGATGCCACATGCTGCTACACTGTCCCCTGCAATCAAAGTGCTCGCAGAGATAGATTCCATGCCTTCCCCTAACAAGTATATTTTATAGATTGGCAGTTTTGATCTCCCCTCCCCAGGGGGATAATCTGCATCTTAACAGGTTTCTATAGATACATCTGTCATTAAATATGCCATCTTATATCTGCATCAATTTTCAAACTCAAGTTCCTCCTAACTTTGAAGTGCTATAGCAAAAGTTTAAAATTTTCTGCCAAAATTCAAATTTAACAAGTCTACAATGTCCTCTTGAACTATTTTTTTTTTTAAATACTCCAGGCAGCTGGGAAAGGGGAAAAGAAGGGCAATATGTCTCTTAAAAAAAAAAAAAAGGAAAAGGGGAAAAAAAGTTTAAATGGTACTAAAAATAATATGTATTTTCTCAGAAAAAAAGGGTAATTCTGAGATAATTTCTTAAACTTCTCTTCAGTCCTTTCTATGAGGAAAGGAGGGGACAGGCAGGGAGGCATCGTCACTACACTTGAAAAGAAGTATTTAAAAATACAAACCATGCTATTAAATTTGGTGTCAAGCAATAGCAGCTAATGGTAGTACCCCACCAGTTAAGGAAAAGGAAAAAAACGTCTGGCTGGGTAAATGACAGAAAAATTACAGTTTGGTCAGTGCTCACTGGGTTTTGTAAACTGATATATAAACTAAATTTATAAAATGATTGCACCTCTTTGACACAAGCAGCTTGCTTTGAGGACTAGAGTTTCCAGGAGGCAAGGAGCACTCTCAAGACAAGCCTGTGTCCTCCTTGCTCTTACAGCTGTGAGAACACGCTCAGGGGATGCCCAGCACCCAACCCATGGACTTAATATGTTTTTACACTGCCGCAATCACTGTTGCTCACTCCCTTGCAGGCTGTAAACTCTGCTTTTTAAGCCCTCCGAGACCCGTAAGTTCCCAAATCATTCAACAGTGTCCCTCTATGTGGAGAGGTCCTGGAGGAGTCCAAGACTGGCCTTGTCCAGTGGGAAATATTTCCTGCACATGGGAAATAATTTGGGTTTGTTACAGACCGCGAAACAATCCACAAACTGCACTGAAAAGCATCTTCATTATAGACAGCTCCAAAAAGAGAAGGGTGGGAGGCAGTAGATTCAACATCATTTTCCCAATAGGAAATTTTTAATCCACATTTATAACGTGTCCTAGTGAGACCCCCATATGACTTCAGAAATCTAATGCAATCCAAATCCCCCAGAAAAATCTCACAATTTGCTCCGAAGTCCCCAAGTGCTAGGCTGCACGCACGAATCCGACTTTGCTGGGAGATGTGTAAAACTACATGTTGGCAAAGAGCTCCCACGTGTATTCCTTCCAGCAAATCCAGGGAATATATAGAAACTCCTGACACATGCCCCAAGGTGCTCTGCTATTTTAACACAGAAATCTCTCCTCTCTTACGTGTCCATGTGTTAAACACAAGATAATCCTTCCTCAACATGCAAACCCGCTGCCTTTTGCTTCAGCCAGCCCAGGTGCGGTGAGGACAGCTGCGCAGGAGCATATTCTGCCCCCCTAACAAGCTCCCTGGAAGACACCGTCAGCAGCTCTAATTAACACTGTTCCACATCGGATGCAATCCAGCTGCAAACAAGAGGGGCACAAGCCCTAGTTTGTTTGTGGTTTGTTTTTTTAAAAAAAAAAAATCATTAAAACCCGATGTTTACATTCGATCTAAGTATCAGTGGCACCAAACCTGAAACGCCCATTGCTTGAAAGGTGAGGCCCATTATCTTTATTGAAATATACTACTAATAAAGAAACACTGTTTCATATACAGACTAAGACTGGGTCACTGAGGCAATTTTTATGTACTCGTTAAGCTCCTGCTCCTAGTAATTTCTGTGCCAGCTGCACTGCAAAACTTGATTTGGTTAGATGCTGTAGATTCCTATTTATTCCAGATCTATTTTTCATAAAACAATTTTATAGCCATTTACTGTGAAAAAATTTTCTTCTCCTCACAACAAACAGCATACTGATAGTAAGGTAATATTTTTCCCCTCAAACCACTTGCAAACTCAGAATAATTCTCCAAGATATGTGATCTCCATCATTTCCTTGGTCAAAACCTCCACCATTAGGGAAAAAATAAGAATAATAATAAAAAAAGAACTTTGAATCTTGAAGAAAAAGCTGTTAAATATGAAACTGTATGGCGTTTACCCCGTCAAGTTGAGTTTCCACGTGCGTGTCAAGATGTGATTTTAGCTGACACACTTAAGGTCAGGCAACTTGGACCTCTGCGAAACAACAGCATAATACTTTGCTTTAGAGAAGACTTTTCATGTGCTAATCTCTTGAGCACTTGAGATAGAGAGGAAGCCTGGTTATCCCCAGCTGCAGATGCAGGAATGGCCCAGAGCTGAACTGCCTGGCAGAGGTTTCCCGCCATTCTCTGTCCCCAGGGACACTACACCTATACGGGAGGAGGAAGGTGAACATGTATAGAAAAGCAGGTCTCCAGATTTGCATGTGCATGCCACGGAGGATGAAGGGAAATGAACATAGTTCAAGTTCTCGCTCTTATGGAAAATATTTCCCTGCTTTTATAGGGAAGGATTGTTAGTAGTGTTGAACTCCAAAAGGTTTGGTGCATTTTGTTTCTCTTTCACTCAAATACTTCACTTTTCAAGCATGTGGCATGCAATTTATTTGTGAAATGGGTCACGGTGTCAGATGTTAACTGGGGCCTGTAAGATTCATCTTTCTATAAAATTTCAAAACCATCTGCCCGATGCTGTACTGTCAATACGGAGAACTTATTTTAATGAATTCTCATCTACTTTTTAAAATAAGAAAATAAAATAAAATGTGGGCTGCGAAAAAAATAAAAAGATAAGAAAAAATAAGAACACAAATATAAAAATACATTCCACAAGATATGAAGCTCAGAAAACTCGAGAGCTGAGCCCACTTGTGCTGACCAGAGGGTCCGACTAGTTCCAGAGTGCAGAAAGCTCCCGCTGAGCCTTCTGGAAGGTTAAAAACTCCAAAGGGGTGGCGGCAGCTTAGGAGTCCCTCTGTCACCTGAAACACTGGCCACCCATCTCCTACCACCAGCACGTGTTTACAGCATTTTGTTTAACCCACTTGCCTTCCCTGCTGCTTTTGCCATGATTTTATGCTCTATTATTTTTTATTCCTTCCTGTATTTGTCCCAAAGGAGCAGCAAAGTAAAGCTGACAATGAATCCTAATAATAATAATGATAATAGAAACCCCTTAAGTCTAGTCAGCTTTTGATTAGCAAAGCCTTTAGAAGACAAGGGGCTGTAGCAGAGACGCTGATGCTTTGGCTATAGAGTAAGGAAGTAACTGGTCTGTGTGCGGGTCATATTTTGATGATTCTCCACAAATACAAGGGCTAGAAACTGACGTTATCACTATTTAATATATTCATTTACTAAAAACCTGGGCACATTTTCATGGTTACCTTGCCAGCTGGTAGTAGCAGACTGACTTTGAGAGCTCTTGCTGATGACCTGTATTTCCAAGAAAAAGCTGCAGGGATACAGCTCAGAAACATCCCTAACCAGACTAATTTTTTAATTACTTAATTTTAGGCCACATACTTCAAAATTAGGTTCCCTTCTGCATTACTGATTATTCTTATGCTAACACTTTACATTTGATTATGAACAGTGGATTTTTTGAGCAGTGACTACTGATATTTTTTGAACAATAAAACATCTCTCTGTACTATTCCCCTGCACCTGAATATACATGTACAGTGAGAGCTACATTCTAGCCCTAAGCAATTAATTAATAATAGAACGCTAGCCACAGTTATTGCATCTCCATCTACTTTTATTTATAAAATAACTCTAGTCAATACACAATACTCAGTTTTCAATCTGTGAGTACATAATTCAGACCAATACCCTACTGAAGTACTGCATAGAATGCTCTTGTAATTCGTAACAACCTGTCAGAATCTACCAACTCAATACTGCTAAGCATTTTTTCAAAAACTATACAAAATACAGCCAAGAAGTCCCGTCTACCTTAGTCCACTGCCAAAACATTGCTCCTTCCTATGATGTTACAACAGAAGTTATGTTGGTAGCATTTTCAAAAATAACTGGGACAAAACTGATAAAATATTTGTTGTCGTTTTGCCCAGTTTTAGAGTTCATCTAATAGGCTTCCAATTACCTCTTCCCCTGATTCTACAGCTGTATTAGACGCCTATCCTTGAACAGAATATCACTCTGCTTCATTATATAAATGCAGATAGTATTTAAACACACAGGCAGGCATGCATTTCACTTACGTAACCAAGCACATTAACTAATCCTCAGCATAATTTTCCCTTTCTTAGCATATCTGCAAAGATTAAAAGTAATCTTCAACCAGTCCCACATTTGACTTAAAAATCCCTATCAAATACTTCCTTGGGCTTGTTTTTTTTACAGGAAAAAAAAAATTAGAAAAAAAATCAATTTTTTTCATGTACTGGAGCAAGGACTACATTTTTTCATGTACTGGAGCAAGGACTACATTTTTTCATGTACTGGAGCAAGGACTACACTCTGAGGAACATTTCTAGTGCTTATTCAATGATTTTTTTATGAATACGCTTAACACAATTTCCTAAAAAGCCACGTTTTTCATAAACAGAGACCGACAAGACACAGCAGTAGTAGCACCCATGTATTTGAATTGTCCATCACAGACGCACATCTCTTTCCACTGATGAAATAGGAAAGGTAGTAAACAAACAGGGTAATGCTCTGAACATGCCCAGCTGGTACCAAAAAGCAGAAGTTCTGTTTCTGTACCATACCTGGCTCTCAAAGCCCACTGCGTGCACACTTCAGGATTAACACACAGCACAAAAATTATAAGACTCCTTCACTACCCATTGCTGAAGAAAGCAACCCGGAGCACCTGCCAGAATCTGGTGATTATCTGTGTTCTGTCATACTTTTAAAGTCATTATTCATGTTTTCAGTTGTATATGTATAAAAATAGATACCTGCTACCTCCGCCGCCAATGCTTGGGAATCTGTTCCCATAAAGCACTTAATCCACATGGGCAGAAAGATACATCTGCAAGGTGCTCTGCTAACCTAAATGATGTACTTTGAGAAGCACAGCGAAGGCCTAAGTAGCTAACTTAATTTTTCATTCATATACCATCTTTTCACCAGACCGTATTAAAATCCCCAGAGGGTATCCACAGTGAAGATGGCAATCACTGAACATTTTCCTCAAGGAGTGGCCCCATTTACTCATTAACTTCCTTGAAAAATATTACAACTTTATAACCTTCCGTGACACACTTCTTACTAAAAGGTGGATATTTTTCAGTGAAATCTTCTGTAGACAGCATCGATCTTACTCCAAAGTAACTAATACTAGAAAAGTCACTATAAAGACTGATGACACAATGCCCTCAACTCCCATCAATGCGCACATGTAAAATAAAAAGTACACCACACTGAGTTGCAAATGATATGTTAGTCCATGATTACAAGGCCTATACTTTCATCTATCTGCACCATAAAGCCCCAATTACATCCAGGCAGTCCTGTGTACTTGTTATGGACAGTCAGAGCCATGCACGATTTCTAACGAAGGTCATCTTGGCCTGTTACAATATCCTGAAGAGCAAGTGGGAGCAGTTCATACACCTGCCTTCAAGCCTCAGATCTACACAAGCCAACAGGCACTGAATTCTTCATTTCATTATCAGGAATAAAGACGGTATTATCAGATCATACTACAGAAAGTGGGTCTTGGTTTTTGTTTTTCAGAAGCACATAGAATTTGCCATCTGAACTTTGTCCAAAAAAATGCATTATCATTTTGATTCACTGTCATTTATGAGTGGCAACTGGAGGTAGCACATATGATATATGCAGCTCGGAAACACAGATTGATATTTAGCAGACAAAAGATATTGTATGAGGTATGTTTTGCTCCTATACTCCTAATCAGGCTTAATTGTATGCTCCCAGGCTTAAACTCTTTGAAATACCCATCCCCTAAGGCAAAAGTTATCCTGACATATAAACGAAATAAGATTTATTAGTTTCATTCAAGACAATATTTTTGTATTTTGTTAGTACCTCAAACTGTGTGAAACGTTTTCTACCTGATATCCAAAGAAGACCATCCACCACATATCCCGCATGGCACGAGAGCGATCGATCAAAGGACTGTACAAAGGTCCACTTGTTCTTCTTGGGGCAATAGCGTTCCACTGTAGGTAACACTTGACGCAATTCATTCCTGCCCCCTACTGCATAGAGGTACTCGTCCACTGCTCCCAGCACAAAGTGCTCCCGACAGTTCTTCATTGGAGCTATCTCAGCCCAAGAGTTAGTGCGGGGGTCGTATCGACAGGCAGTTCTCACCGCACAGGTGCGGCCTGTGGAGTGCTCTGCCTCTCCACCAGCTACAAAAAGAAAGTCTCCCATGACAGCAACACAGTGGTGGCTTCTCCCTACAGGCATAGGCGCTAGCTCGCTCCAGTTTGCAATCCCTGCGATATGAACGTTCTCTTGATCTACCGGATTGAAGTATCGCAATTCCTTCACTTTACAGATTTCACGTTTTTTCCCACCAATAATGTAAAGAGTGTCTGACTGGAAGCGAGGTTTTGTCCTTCTGGTTTGCCAAACTGGCTGTGCATAGACGCTCTGGTGGTAAGCCAAGGCCTCATTAATAAGTGCTGTCGCAGTTTCACTAGCTTGGACAAGAGGATGAGAAAGAGCTACGGTATGCAGTGTATCCACATCCATAAGGCCAAAGCGGACATACTGGAGAAGTTCATCCATGTACTGGTAGCGGCAGTTGTGTTCCAACCACCTCACAGCCAGCTAAAGGTGGGGGGAAGGAAAGGAAAAACAAGACACCAATTATTTGGGTACAATTCTGGCAAAATTTGGTCTTTTGAAAACTGCTTACATTCCAATAAGAGCTATATACTTGCCTCAGTAGTGATATCACTCAATATAAAAAGTAGTTAGGAATGCATGTGAATCAACATAAAAGATACCTACTAAAACTCCACCTATGATATACATAAAAGCTTTGTATTGCACCAGTCCCCCTAAAGAATTTCCACAGCATTATCAGACTGCAATACCGCTACGCAATGTAACAGTTTGCTGTGCAAACTGTTAGCGATACCGTAGGAGACCACAATATCCTGGAATCAAGCTGTTGGAGCAATAATATAAGTGTAGGGAGTATGTGATCACTGGAGACCATGAGTACACTAGAAAGAAAAGTAAGATTACGGTTAGATGATTAGAAAAGCCCTTTCTCCCCTCCATCTTTCATTCTATTTATGACGAAACATTGAAGGAATACAGCAAAATACATTCTGAATCCTTCAACATTTTTTTTTCCTTCTTCATTTATTTTATTCATAAAGTGGAGAGAGGTGTAAAGGCACCAGAAATTAAGCCAGAGAAGAGAGACATGAAGAAAAGGTTCTGCTGGTTTGGGACTGACAGAAAGCAGCAAGGAAGACTCTGAAACTGCTCAGCAATTGCAGCTGGTATCAACAGCCAAAACTAAACATAGCCTTTAAATTACATAAAGCATATTGAACCCAACCAGCTCTAATAAGAGGTTAGGAAAGACCTAAGCCATTTCAAGAACGGTTGTGTAAGTTAGTCTTGAAAACCTCCAGTGATGAAGATACCTGAAATGCCTCAGGAAAACCAGGCCCATGCTCAGCTATCCGCTCAGACAGATTTTCTTTTTACCTATGCAGGAGCACAAAAACCTTCAGCTCACTGCCTCATTTGCCACCTTTGGGTTTATACTCCACAGCTCAGGAACCCCCAGTCCAACCCTTGAAATTCACCCTTCGTCCATCCATACAGGACAAAAAGCAGTCTGCTACCTTCCTTTCCCTCTCCACCTCTGATGCATCTCATTCTTCTCTGAACAAAAAAGTCACGCAATCCACCTTGGGTCACATTTTCTACACCTCCATTGCTTGGCTCACAGTTCTCTGTTATTAAAAGGAAACGCCCCTCTTTCTTCATGTTTGCTGCTGAAAACTGGATAAAATTTTCCTCTTAAGGCTGTAGTAGTAGTAGTGAATGGATCTGAAGGATCACTTTGATCGTAACAATGTATGCCATTCTTATTTGTGCATCACTACACGAGACTGTCAATGCACTATGATATTGCTGATCAATGTTTAAGCTTATGACTGGGTACTCTTCCCGCCTCTTTTTTCTGCAGAACTTTCACAAAGTGTCATGCTTTCTCTGTCATTACTGAACTCTCTACTACTTAGCTCAGGCCACTGCCCCAATCTGTCAATCCGAATTATATTTTCAAAAACGCTTGAAAACCATTCCACTCTCTGCTTGTCTGAAAACATAAAACCTGTATTATTCTTTCATCCAAGTCACTAACAAAGACATTGACTAGTTCTGGGTGAGGACAGACTCCTCTACTTGACACTTGGTTTCGTCCTGGCAAACAATTCCTGGAGCAGGAGTTTCTAACTAGTCCTGTGATAACAACAGTTTCAGCTAAAACTTACTGCCCTGTATTGCTCATAGGAATGTCACATGAAGCAACTGGAAATAAAGGCTTCTGTCTTACTCCAGGCTTTCATATATACATGGTATATCAAATTTATTGCTGTTTCTGTATTCTGTCAGAGAGAGAAGATGACAAACCAAAACTGCTTTTTATTAAGACTCATTTGAAACACTTCTGCTGCACTGTGCTATTCAACCCCTGTGAAACAAGGAATCAACGAAGGGCATCAAAAACTGCAACAGTAGTTCAGTCAGTTAAATGCTGTATTGAGTTTCAAAATGTGCATTAGCTATATGTATTTAGACTTGTTAGTAAAAAAAGGCATTAATTAAATACATATGAAAGTGTTTATGGACTTGAAATCATTGAGCATTATATTCATATGTTCTAAATCCACCAAATCCACGTGTCACGTTTCTCCTACTGAGTGGTTTTAGGTAACTCCCTACTTCATGTCTTAGGCCACGTGAATCATTCCTTAAAGTCTTCAGAGGCGCTTAGCTTTCATCGTTGACTAGACACTTGAAACTGAAGTGGAATTCAGGCTATCTTCATCATGATGAAGACACCAACTGAATTCATACCAATTGAATGATGTGTGGGTTGCTAAATTAGAAGAATTTAGAAAAAAACTCAGTTTTTATCAGTCACCACTTGCATCCAACAGATTGGCTTCTCTTGCTTATAGTTCATGCCTTCGCTTGCATCTAAAATGGCATTGTGATGGCATCACCTGTGCTATAATGACAAATATTACAGACTCTTAAAAGACATGCACTAATGTAAACTAGGTCTTGACAACCACAGGCTTTTAAAGAAGTTTAATATTAATGCCTGTTAATATCTTAGCACTCCACCATTTCTCTATCCTTTATTGTCCTTGCTCCCGTCCCCCAACAAATGCCACATAAACACAAAAGCAACACTACATACACTCATACCTTTCAAAAGACACAGTATCTCCATTTATTTCTGCATACGGGATGTGTGACAATCTGCAGCAGAAGGGCTGGACATCTCCATTACAACAGATTTTCTCTGCTGCATGAGGGTTGTCAAAAGCAACATGGTTCATGCTGAGTTTGGTCTGCACTGAGAATATTCCTGGAGTTGTAAAAAATGTTTCTCTAAAACCACTAATGCTTAATGTTAATGTTAAAATCACAGAACTTCTAAACCACCACACTGATGGTGCAAAGCGATACAAAGATTCTGTTGGCACTCACAGGAGACGTACAATCTATTTCCGGTCTTGAATCAAAACTTTCATAGAATCATTTATGTTGGAAAAGACCCTTGGGATCATCGAGTCCAACCATCAACTCCACTCTACAAAGTTCTCCCTTACACCATATCCCTCAACACTACATCTAAACGAGTCTTAAACACATCCAGGGATGGTGACTCCACCACCTCCCTGGGAAGCCTATTCCAGTGTCTGACCACTCTTTCTGGAAGAATTTTTTCCTAATGTCCTGCCTAAACCTACCCTGCTGCAGCTTGAACCCACTCCCTCTTGTTCTATCACTAATTACCTGTGAGAACAGACCAGCACCAACCTCTCTACAATGTCCTTTTAAGTAGCTGTAGAGAGCGATGAAGTCTCCCCTCAGCCTCCTCTTCCTCAAACTAAACAGGCCCAGCTCCTTCAATCGCTCCTCATAAGATTTATTCTCCAGGCCCTTCACCAGCTTCATTGCCCTCCTCTGCACTTGCTCCAGCACCTCGATATCTCTCTCATATTGAGGTGCCCAGAACTGGACACAATACTCAAGGTGTGGCCTAACCAGTGCTGAGTACAGGGGGACAATCACCTCCCTCCTTCTGCTGGTCACACTATTTCTAATACAAGCCAGGATGCCATTGTCCCTCTTGGCCACCTGGGCACACTGCTGGCTCACGTTCAGCCGCCTGTCAATTAGAACCCCCAGGTCCTTTTCTGCCAGGCAGCTCTCCAGCCACACTTCCCCAGGCCTGTAGTGATGCATGGGGTTGTTGTGGCCCAAGTGCAGGACCCAGCACTTGGCCTTGTTGAAGCTCATACCGTTAGCATTGGCCCATTGGTCCAATCTATCCAAGTCTCTCTGTAGGGCCTCCCTATCCTCATGTAGATCAACACTCCCGCTTAGCTTCGTGTCATCTGCAAACTTGCTGATGATACACTATATGTCCTTATCAAGGTTTCTTTCTCCATCCCTTCCTACACTATTTCATCGCTACTCATCTGTCCTGCATCTTTATTTATGAAAATTAAATAAATTTATTGCAACTTCCTTGGGATCCTCTACACGCTGCACCTAAAGGTATCTTTGGTCTACCCTACATCCACCTTTCCCTTCTGACAAGCAACCGCAACAGCAATGTGGAGGGCAAGGTGAATCCTAGGCTGTCTTTTGTGTAGGTTGCTACTGGCTCTTACCAGATTCCATGTCTGAGGTCAGTTTGCAGTGGAGTACTGCATTTTATTATATTTATTTAGAAAGCAGGGTTAAGAACCCTGCACATGGCTATATCACCTGCATGGTCTGTAGGCATTTGATAATCAGCAGAGAAGTCTACTGGGTCTTAGGGAGGTAACTTAGGTCTGCGAATCACAGTGTGCTTAGAAGTTCCTGTCCAAATCAACTCATGCTACAGCTGAACACAATTTTACTACAGTATTCTCTGCGACCCACACACAACCTGTGATACACCAAGGCAGAAAAAAGGTCATAAGAGCTAAAAGCTACAATTTTTTTATCTCCTTGTCTTGTTACTGATTACAATGACTGCTACTCGATGCCATAAATCCATTTTGGGGCACTCCTTAAAAATAACTGCTACAAATGTAGGTATTTATATGTATATTCATAGAATACACAACCAACTCCTAAATTGTGACACAAGGCTATGGATTAGGTCATATGGTTTTAGGGACACTCAGAAACTAAGCCTCAGATTTCTACATTTGTCATGCAGCACACATTGTTACGGCGCTCTCCAGTAGAACATGGGATCTCACACTATGGAGGCACGGAAGAAAATAGAGTTATCTGTGCAGGTAATCAGATATTCTAGTTACTGGATGGTTTGGCAGCTATTGGAAGGCTGGAGAAGTTCAAAAGAAAGAAAATTAAGTTCCCAAACATGTCTTTTCCTTGTAGTAGAAATAGTCACTGATGGACTGTAATACAGTTCTAAATTTCCTTCAGTGTAAAGGAGGCAAATATAACTCTCATGAACATACAGCAGAAGCACAAGCTTCCACGCAGCATATCAGCAAACGTCTGTACATTTATGAAAGCAAGTTCCACCACCTTTACTTAGTTTTTGTTTAATCCAGACTGAGAAACCTGGTGCCTATACATTAAGTCCAAAATTCACCCCGACCATACACCAATTATAGGGCCTATTTTCAGTCTCTCTGGCAGCAGTGATTAGCAACTATAATCAGTATTGGCAAAATAATCTCAAAGCCATTATATGCTTTATGACACTGCAAGGAAAGACAGTCAGACTTCTCTAAGGAGATGCCAATAGCACTTGAAATTACAACTGTGTTTAAAACGCAAACAAGTAAGCAAGCAAAAACAAAGAGCCCTGCCACAATTTTGAATTTTAAAATATTTGTATCGCTGCTAAATAATTTACAAAAATAAGGAAAGACTCCTACTCTTACTGCAATACAGGCACATTCTGTTTAAACTGCTAGAAGCTTCTTTTCTATTAATTTTAATGTATGAGTGTGTGAGAAAAGGAAGCTACAGCCTAGTGCCTATATCAACTTTAATAAATAATATATTTTGCCATATTCATCTTCTAAAGTAAGTAAATGACAAAAGTAGACCCTCAGAAGGACAAGATTTTTCAAACCAGATTCTCTTATTCTAAAGCCTTAACCCAAAGGATTTTTCCTCTCCAAGGTTACATTATTTGATTTAGCAATAGAGTACGTTCTCAAAACAGCAGAAAACAGATGGAAAAATACACTGTGGCACAGTTGGAGCATACATCTGAACACACCTGTGTGTTGGATTGTGATTTCATTGCATTTCCAATGGCTGCTTCTGCGTTCAGCACGGTGCTTCGGCAGTCCCAACTCACGCAGCCTCAGAGTGCAGCCCTTCCTTCCCTGCTGTTAATGGTGGATGTACCACATACCTCCCACAGCCAGAGAGGGCACGGAGACAGTGAGGTTAAAGCTGAATTAAAGAGTTTCATGCCTGTTGAAGATAACCCTGCAATAAGTAGTTACCTGGTCTTTTGGGCTGCCAGCTATCCCGGGAAGCAAGAGATCCTAGCGTGCCTGTGCCTTGCCCCTTCAGCGTTCCCCTGCGATCCTTCTCACGTCACTCTGCTGGGAAACATGCCAGACCTTCACTTGACATCACAGCAAGTTTTCTAACCAGAAAAGCCAAGCTACATTATGAGTGAAAGCTTGATGCGCTCATTAGACCCAGCTTCGCTTGGAAAATACTTTAAGTCACAAAGTCGTGTCAGGAGAAGTTTATGTCCACAGCACTCCGAAAGAGAAAACGCTTCTCTAAGCCTGGACTCTGTGAGAGGCAGAGGCCATGGGGACTCCATTAAAGTCATCTTGGTCTCTTCTTTAGTTTCTGTATTCATATTATAGCCATACAGACTGCAAAGGAGTTATGCTAGTTTATACCATCTAAGATCTCTAACAACCGAGATGAAGTCAAAAAGTGACAGCAGTGGAAAAAATGAGGTTTTTGGAGAGGGCTGGGGTTTTTTTTCCAGCAACAAGTAAAAGGAAACATTAAATTTTATAAGGTTTCAAAACAATGAATTCACACTGTCTCATTAAAACAAATGGAAATCTTAAATAAAGTAACATAGTGAAGATTCTCATTTTAGGAGAAAGGACAATTTTAAATACAGAAGAGTGGAGGGAAATATTTTCCTGGACTGATATCAGATATATTCAACATAAATTATCATATTTCTGTGTGACAATCTGATGATGATATACACCAGTGAAAGAGAAAGAACCACAAATCTCTTCTTTTAACACAAATCCCACCTGAGCAATCCTTCCGGTGCTTACCTTCAGCAAAAATGTAACGCCAGGAAAAAACATCAAAATAGTATCTTTGTATTGTTAGCATATGGGTGGTGCTATAGATCTGCTCCTATTGATTGATAAGCCAAAAAGAGTCATGAAAGCAACACAGTTAGTACAGCAATCACTTTAAGGCACTAAGGGAACTTCAAAAAACAAAACTTAGAGTTTACTAGTTCAGTGTTTGAATATGCTAGAAATACGTATTTTGGCTATAAACTTGCACATGCTTTGGCCTCTCCTTGGGGTTTACCTAACTCTGGAAAGCCTCAGGCATTACAGACTGGAATCTCTTGCCCCGAAACCACTGTCTCGGTTATTGTCAGTACCACCTTGGCTCTTCAAATCTCAAGTCCAGGAGCATAATCCATGGATAAACCAGGACATTTACTAAGGCTCTGAAATGAAGTCCACTGAAGGCTATGGAGAAACTTCCACTTTTAAAAATGAACAGGGCTTTCCAAAGGGCCTGAATTTGGATCTCTAAAGGGTCTCAGTCCTTCTCTCGCTTCAGAGACTACGAAGGACCAAACCTGGAGGGTTCAGGATATCATTGTGAGCGTTTTATTTAGGTAAGGTGAACTACTTCGAACTGTATTACCCATTTAAGGATAAAAACACATGGGTGAAGAATTATTTCTGGAAAAAAAAAAACCACTAGATGCATTTTTTTTAAAGCCATGAGTCATCGCACGTGAATATTTTTAGAAATTAGCGCATAACAACATAGCACAGCCTCCAGATTCTCTTTGCAATTGTATCAATCAGGTACTACCTTACAGTTGTGGGCAGCATGGAAAACTTAAATGCTGGAGAGCCTTAAAGATAGAAATCTTTTTCTTCTTTTTATTTTGAATTAAAAATGTGCATAAAAATAAGACTGTAATGAGCTGCATGTAGAACAATCAAAATTATGAGGTATTTGCATTTCTTTTGCACCTTGAGCCAAACAACTACAAAATTATGCATAGGATTCTCTCAATCTGAACACAGTAAATATTAATAATCTCTGAATCAGCAATGAAATGCCTTTTGCCCCTGAACCTTGAAGAGAGACTTTCCAACTCAAAAAGTTGTAGTACAGTGACTGAGACCGTATTTACAAGGCACCAGGCTGAAGCATATGCATGTAGCCTGTGAAAATAAAGCTGTGCCATCCCCTCCAACTTTTTACACAGAGACATTCTAAAATTACCTGTTTGTCAGTTTTACAAATGTGTGTCTATGTAAGCAGCCCCCTGTGAGGCGCTGCGTTAGCAAGCGGGCACACTTTTGTTTGCGCGTCCTGATTTTACAATCAGAATTAAAACATTTGCTCCGTTATTTGCTCCGTTCGGGGTGAGTTGATAAACAGGGTTTTTTAAATTTCTTTCTTTTTTTTTTTAATGTGAAAAATGAAAGAAAAATGTTCCTCTAGATGTATTATGCCTTTGGGCTCCATTTGAGGGAAGGGAAAAAAGACAGAGAAAGCTACTGTGAAGGTCACAGAGTGAAAGAACTTCCTCAGGGCACAGAATAAATTAAATCCCAAGGAAAAAATAAAATGTGATTTCCAGAGTGTGAGGCACAAACTCAAAATGACAATGATTGACAGCCAAACTATATCCGTGCAATATCGAAGACTGCACGTTCTCATTTACCTCAGTGTAGCCAGCAAGCGCCCATTAAACATCCGTCTGATGCCCAAATTAACCTTCTTGGCAAACTGAAAGAGGCACAAACTATCATAATCAACCTTTCATTATCACAGCAGCCTCTAGTTAAAGGGTCAGAATAATTGTGCCATCAGAGCCCTGATTGTTTTCAATCAACAGACGACTGGAGTGACAGCTCAGTGATGGAGTAGTTTGATGAAACCGCACCAGGCCTAATCAGAGCAGATGAAAGGAAGGCATGATTGGTGCAAATGAACAGTCGTGCCTCTCTTTTTCATTTACAATCTGAAATTACTCTTAAATTTACAGGGTTTTTTCTCCCTTATGAGTACCTCTGAAAGAATGTTTGACTTATTATGAGTTCTGACAGTGCAGAGTTATAAAACACAGGTAGGGTTTTCAGCCCAGGCTTTAAGTGGGTATTCAGCATAATTCTAACAAATTCACTCTTGAAAAGCACAAAATGACTAAAGACTTCCAATGACCTAACCTTTCAGTGCTGTTTGATTAGCGGAACAATTTATCATGGCTCACATTCTTCATGATAAGAGAAGATTAAAAAAAATGGGCAAGGATCTCTTGCAAATGTTTTCTCTTAGCCAATATATTTATTGCATTATTGCTCTCCTGTTCTCTCTCTCACACACACAAAAGAAAAAAATTAAAGAACACTGCATTAATAACCCTTTTCCTCTTAGAATGAATAATGGAATCTAGGCAAGGGATTGTTTGGAGATGAAAGCAGAGACCAATTATCATGCCGCTGACAGCATTAATATTTAGTTTTCTGGTGGGCTGGGTTGTTCATTCCCACATTCTAAGAGATGGGAAATGAATTGATCCCACTAGGTGTTTCTCACCTTACTCATCAGCACAGAAACGGGCGCCTCACAAATGAAAAGAACAAAACAAAAAAAACAAAAAAGAAAAATTTGGGGCTGCTTAGGCAAAATTTGCAAAGAATTCAAGATTCATGTTTCCTGCACCTCCTCAGCTACAGTTCATCTCCCCTCCCAACCTCACCCAGTTCCAGCCATGTGGCTTCCCATCCTTGCAACTATGCTATAAGGAAGGTGTGGCAAATCAAAAGAAGCTCATTGTACCTCTGAAAGCAGCAAGTATTTCAAGTGACAAGTGGTCAATCTTTTGTTCTGTGATCTTGGTCATCATCAGATGTTCTCTAGTCTGTCAAGCATCACAAAATGCATACAAACGTTCAGGTCAGCATGCCAAAACAAAAAGGCAGCTTAGAAGCCAAGATTAATGTTTGCCTGAAGGGGGAGCGGACAGAGAAGGCTGATTCAAACACCAAAGGCTTTTAAGCAATTTTGTTTCCTGTACCTTTTCCTCACACAAGAGGATGGAAGTTTTAAATTCCTTAAAAGTTTGGGGTTGTAAACAGAACATTCATCTAAGTGAAAAACACATAAGTGCCCTGAGCCAAAGAAGCTGTGAGCAGGCTTGTGCATCCTTACTGACACAGAAGGTGCCGTTTTCACTTGTTCCTCTTTCACTTTGATTTATTGAAGCCTACTGTTGGTGTAAGCAGGTTGACAGGACCAGGCTCTCTGGTGCTTTTTCTTTGTATAGTGAGGAAAGCCTTACTACCCTCAGATAGCATGAAGGCTCCAACCCAGCCCAATTAAGGAATATCTATTAGTTCCATGTCCTAGATAAAAGAAGCATGACAAAAGCTTCCTAGTCTGCCAGTGACTTGGCAAGTACTTCCCCCCAGTGCTTCCACTCAGCTGACAGCTGAGTTCCACCTTTCCTCCTGTTTCAAATATTAAAACGCCCAACTTTTTCCAAGTATAAAGACACATTTTACAATATGCATATAGATCTAGTGAACTCTTGGGAATGACCCCAAAACATTCCTAACGTGCCAATGAAGAAGCGTAGTAACAGTTGGGAACCTGCCACCACGGGCTTTATTTGTTGGATGGACCAGCGGGAAGGCTCAGAAGCAAACATGCTTCTCTCTACACAAGTAGCAAAATCTCACATTCACATTTCCCCACCACAAGGATCACATCATATATTCAAAGGTGCTGTCATTCTGCTATTTGTCCCCAACTCCTGCCCAGCCATGCATCCCCACACTAGAGCTAGACCTCTGCTTCAGCAGTGGCACTGGCTTTGTGTACAAGGGGTCCTGAAGTGCATTCCCGAACGGGAGTCTGAGAGCAGAGCTGGCAGGAAAGGCAAAGATGTGCAATCCTTCCAGACCCAACCATAATCACTGCCATCCAGTCACAGACCCACAGCTTCACAGATGGACGGGATTTGGAGGGCTGAGGGATCAGACAGTAAGCTCAGGCAATAGAGAGGGAAACCAAACATAAGTGAGTTAAGGCTTCAAGAAACACATGGCCCAAAAGGTATATTAGAGAACCCCAAGGTTCATTAGATCTGGAGAGTGAAAGCATTTGTTAGCGTATGTTCCCCTGACCTCTTATCAGTCTGCAAAAGCTGCAGTGGATTTGTCCAGAGTGCTACTATAGTAAGCTCTTGTCCTGCTAAATAAGAAATACTATGCATCTTGGTTGGAGTTTTGCTGGTTTGGGATCTACGCGATGTCAAGAGGACAACCTGCAGCTTTCAGAACACCAGCCCTGCAGTCTGTGAGCCACTTTCCAAGAGGCAGAAATTTGATTTTGTGCTTTCAGCCCTGAATAACACAGCAAGCAGAGTTGTTGGCCGAAGTCTGTCTAGCAGCACAAATGATGCATTTCATGATATGATACTGTGATTAAGGTAGAGGTACGTAATGCAGCTGTATTAATAGCAAACATTTATCAAAATTAATGGCGTTAAAAGTGAATCCCAATGTATTAAAAATACTTCTCAATTTTTCTCAAGAGCTGATAAGATCTATCTGCTTAAAACATTTAAGCTATAAAGCATCAATCACCAGTTGCCTCATTTCCTCACAGGGCTGCTAGACAAAAGTATTGTCCTGCACAGTCTTCAACAGGCACAAGAAAGGATACATAACCTACATGACTTTGGCAGATTTCCTTAGTCATAATTAAACCGCTCCATTAGTAACAACTGTATCTACATCTCAAAAATTTTTAATAAATGTTCCCGCACAACACCTTTGTGAGGAAGGGAAGAAGTCTTTATCCCAAAGACAAACTCCCCACCAACCAAATACAGACCCCCTGCATTCTCAGTCCAGTGCTTTACCATGAGCTTCCTTCCTCCCTGGTGCTACATAATGATACTGGCCTTCACAGGAAGCCCATTATTTTATCAAAAAGGTTGTGAGAGAGACAGTGTTAGTTCCAATTTTTTTACATATATGTTTCCTTTGAAACACATAGGAAAAAGTGTCAATTGTATAATAACGATTAAAAATAGAATGTACACTTTTCAAAATCGTATTCACTTTTTACACACTTCATCCGATGCATTTATTTTACCATTTCTTATATTTACTGGAAACAAGACTAGACAGAAGCCTACCTAGAAGTCATTGACTAACTTGAATAAAAATATTTCATGTTTTTAGGCTTCCAATAAAATAACTATGATCGAAAATCAGCTTTACAGAAGGCCAGCTGAACTACGTTAATATATAACATTATATATGGTAATGAATCGTATTATATGAAAGCAAAGAGTTGCTATAATGGAAAAACTAAACTTTTCATCTACTTGAGCTCGAAGTGAAGTAAGGTAGGGACAGAAGGTAAACTCTCAGCTGTTGTAAATTATCACAGCTCATGGAAGTTTGCCATTTTACACCTTCTGGGGAATCTGAACTTCAAAATTATATAGCACTTTCCTTCCAAGTATCTCAAAGCAATTTATAAGCAGTAAAACTCGAGCTTCTTTGAGAGAAGTGTGTATTTCAACCGTTTTCCTAACACGGGAACTAAGAGAGAGGAAAAATTAAGTGATATGAGAGAAGACAGCACTGGTACAGCTAACACACAATCAAAATCATCTGTCCCCTCAACCTGTCCACAACTGAGTCTCTTTACCCCACTACCAAAGTTCTGTAGAGTTTTTTGTGCTCCATGCCATGGAATGAAACCTGGTGAGATGCAGCTACCTGAAGCTGAAGACAAAATAGATCCCTAAATATCATCTGACAAAAGTATTTGAGATATTTTTGCAGCTGAAAAGCACATCTCCATACAGGCAGCAAAAAGCTGCATTTTCTTGACCTCCTGTGAGCAACGAAGACAAAACTATCCCATAGTGTGCTTCAAGAGAAGTGCATTCTTGTGTGATCAAGGCTGCAGACCATGGAGTAGTTTCTTTTACAGTCATTTGGAACTTCTCTACAAAGGCAGATCTACAAATGTGCTTCTTGCACCTAACTCATTCTTCTGCTGTGATGGAAGGAACAAGCAAGGCCCAGTGTAACCCCTAGCAATGACACTCAATATCAACAGTTGCGTGTTTAAAGCCTGTATGAGCTAGTTTGTAGTCCTTACAGCAACAGCCTTTACAGCTACCTCACTGCTGACAACCACTCTATTTTCCTGTGCACTGCAATTTCCTGTGCACACCTGGAAGTGTACACACATAAAATAAATGAGCTGGGATTGATCATGCTGGAAAGGCTCTACTTACTCCTGCAATAAAAGTAAATTTTATTTTAACAAGATCATCTAGGGGGCAGAGAGGAGGTGGGGGTGGTCAATCTATCCAGAGCAAAGCAATAAAAACAAACCCAAAATATGGCATCCAGAGACAGAACCTCGCTTTTTCCTTTCAAACAGCTCCAGCCATAAAGTTAATTAGAAACAACAAGCAAGCCCCCTCATCATAAACACTACTAAAATGTACCTTCATAGGTTCCTAAAACCTGTGGACCCTAATAGATCTGCCACTCTTTAATAGCTTGATCAAATGGCAAGAAGCTTTTAGGTAACAACTTCTTGCCATCCATTGTCTAACGCACCACAAAATGCTGAAATTTGGACCCTCCATCATTTGTCGCAATGGTAAAACCAACATTGCTAGGTGCTTCATCGCTGCTAATTTCTTCTGAAGTTGCAATGAACGGAAGCTTATCTCTTCATAAACACAGCTGTCTAACTAGGACTCTTAACTGTAATTTGATTTCAGTTTAAGGAGATGAAAGTTTACAGTAGCATTTCTCTTTTCTCAAACAGGGTGAAGACAGAGCACAATGGGAGGTGGGAGAAGGGGATCTCCCCCCAACCCAGCAACCATCATTGAAAAATCTAGCATCGCTCATTTTTATTTTTAGAGGAAACATTCAGGCTGACATCAAATGCACTGAAACTTTATATAGCCACATTGAGCATTTAAATAAGTTGCTGGTACATAATTATAAGTGGAAAGGACAATCTTTCACCACATACACATTGTTTTTATTCCTATTTCTCTCGTTATTTTTTTCCCTTGAAATATGTTTTAGAAGTATAGTGGCCCTCTACGGAGACAGGAATCTACAGGCTCTCATCAGTAAAAATTGTTAAAGAATGAAATGGGGGGGGGCGGGGGGGGGGGGGAAATCGACAAAATTCTATCAAAACGCAATTCAGCTCTGTGAAAATTAGCCTAAATGGTTCTTGAATGCAGAAAGATTCCTATTCCTTTCATCCCTATTGTTAGGGTATAATTTTCTATGGATTTAATAGGTAAATCCAACAAATCACATAAAAATGTATCATTTTCTATAATAATCTTGACAACAGCTATACAGGACTTGTATGTCATTAATATCTTAGGTCACACACAAAAAACGAACGTCAAAGTAAATACTCTCCATAGTTGGTTCATATATAGGTGTCCTCTCAACATGCCACATTACTACAAAATCACCAAGGTCAATTTTTCCAAGTGAAATCACCAGGTGGTTTTGCTTTTTTGTTTTTGTTTGTTTTTTGTTTTTTTTTACCCAGTGATATCACCAGCACTTTCGCTATAGGAACGTTATTTCTGCTTTGTTCTGCTTTACTATTTTAATGACCCCACTAAGCCCTCTGAGAAGGACAGTGTCAGCTTACCTGTCTGGGTCTCACAGCAAAAAGCTGTCTGAGTGTCCCCTACTTTCTCCCAGCCACATCACCCCCACAGTTATCAAACATTAGCCAGCAGAGTCCACTTTACGCGGTAGCGAGCCTGATTCTTCAACTCCAAAGCGCTGCTGGAACCCCACTTTAACATGGACGTTTCTCACTAATATTAACTGTGGGAACATTTAGGCCTTTTCCTGTCAACAGACAATTTATTTCTACTTTCTCAAATTCTGGGAAGAATGTGCCTCAGAGGACAGCATGACAACAGCAAAGTTACAGATGTATTTTAGGAGTTGGTATTTCTTTTGGCTGATTTTTCACAGAGAGACTTTTTTCCCCATTGCTTTTTTAAATACGAAAAGAACAAGCAAATACACTAGCACAAGCTCACTCAGCTTTTTTGAGAACAGAATAACTTCCCTTTTAATCAAATCACATCTTAACGATGTCAATTTTATTGACTTTGATTTAATCCCCACATGATGGGCTTCAGATTAACATGGGACTCATATTTTTAAGTGATGAGTTAATTTTTCAAAATCAACTAATTGTCCTAAGAATGTTATTTCTTCTTAAAAGTGACTTAAACACTTAGATCCACATTTGTAAATGCGTGTAATATCCCAAACATATCTCATGAATTGGGAATGCCAGAGCTTCCCTATTACAAGATTAAAATAAACACAAATTTATTATTTAAACGGACTAAATCACATCTGAAGCAAACCGAAACAGCTGCAACTGCTAAAAGGTGAGCCTCATAAAATTCAGACCTATACGGTTTCACACGAACGTTAAAATAAGATCCACCCTAAAGGAGCAGTTTGAAAGCTTTTCAGCACAGATTCTCACTTCAGAGACTGTGATCTTTCCATCTGTCATTACTATCCCACATAGACCTCCAGCTTGGAAGCCACTTCACAGTGAGGCTTCTTAAGATCTTTCTGACAAATATATTCGTCATAATTTCTTCCACTTCTCCAAGGGAGTCCAAGGTGATCAAAGGAGTATAAGGACCCTTTTGTCGTAAGGCATCAAAAACCCCAGCTCTGCAGCTCACTCACACATCCGGAAGCTGCCAAGGCTCTCCCTGTTGGAGTAAGCAAGGATATGCAGCAGTGCCACTGCTTTTTCATCTCCTTGCCTCCTCACGTTCCTGGAGCCACCAGTGTCCTGGTCCTGGGGCAAGAAAAAAGGGCAAGAGACCGTCATGGCTGAGTCAAGACCTGCTGCTCAAACTAAAGGGCAAGAAAGAGATGCACAAGTAGTGGAAGCAGGGACGGGTATCCTGGGAAGAGTATAGGGATGCTGCCCAGTTGTGTAGGGATGGGGTCAGGAAGGCCAAGGTGCAGCTGGAGCTGAACTTGGCAAGGGACACAAAGAATAATAAGAAGGGCTGCTACAGGTATGTCAACCAGAAAAGGAAGGTCAAAGAAAGAGTACCTGCCCTGATGAGCAAGACTGGTGAACTGGTAACAACAGATGAGGAGAAGGCTGAGGTACTCAACAACATTTTTTGTCTCAGTCTTCACTGGTA